>NC_081352.1:59616383-59699359 GCF_029784015.1 Lycium ferocissimum
GACCTTATAAAAGTCCAACAATTACAACCACCCAAAATCAATCTTTCGGACTACTAGAGATACGTTTTAACCTTATCTTTTCTTTTCGAATCGAGCAACACAAAAATCAGTGACTATTATTCATACACAAGCAAATCCCATTAATAACTTAACAACAACATGCCCCAAACAGCCCATCCATTACAACAACACAATTACTTAATTATAACTACACCTTTAATCTTTTAACTCAACAAAGAATGCCTCAACAACCTCATATAAACAACTACAACTTTAAAATCAAGATTCCTTCATTTTAACACATAATCCATAACAACAATAGCTACAACAACAATCAAACCCAATCCTAATTTGAACAACTCCAATTCTGCCCATTTCAATGCCAACATTAATTATGCAATTTTCTTACTTCCAATTCCACTTAATACAATTTAATCTCTCCATTACAATATCATTAACTTCAATTTCATTACAAGAGGAAGAAATCTTACCTCAATTTAATTAGGACAACCCTACAATAACTTGCACCATTTGCCCACTTCATCTTCTTCAACTTTAACTCCTAACCTTGCTGCTCCTTTTAGTACTTAGAACACCTTAGGAATTTGCCTCTTTTACCATAAAAAACATGGGTTGATCAAGGGCTGCCATGTCCGTGAGCTTGGCAGCCATGGCTATTGTGACCTTCTCTCCAAATCAAGGTGAAATTAGTGATTTAATGGTGTTGAAAAAAAAAAGGGCTGGCCGTGAACTTGGTGGAGCTGCCATGGCTGTGGTCGTGAGCTTCTCTCTCTTCTTGGTGAAGATGGAGAGCTTCTCTCTCCTAATTCAACTTTGTTGAAGATGAAAATGAATTGAGCTTAGTCATTAACTTCACTAATATGTTCGCCACATATTGGTGACATATGTCCAACCCAATGACATGTCCCACTATACCAAATTAATCCAGTTGACCACATGTTGTGGGGCCCACTTGAGGTCAAATTAACTTAATTAATCAAAATTTAATCACTAATCCCCACTTAATAATCTAATCATGGTTAATTAATCCTAATCTCCACTAATATTTCTATCTAATAGAAATTTGCAACAGTTGTGCACTTATTAAAATCGGGGATTAAAAGTCCTCGTTTCATATCACAAAATAATCTTGTCCTTGAACTTATCTTGATTAGCTTAAAAATATTTCAATATAAAAAAATACTGGATATAACAAGAATATAAACAGATAATGGTATAAGTACACCCTTAGGGGGGAAGCGGATGAGAGAAATGCAAGTGTAAGATGGAAACTGTTATACCCCGTATTTTTATACGACGGATTACTCGTAAGCTAATCGACATAACTTCAAGGACAAGATTATTTTGGGATACGAGACAAGGACTTTAATCCCCGATTTTTAATTAGTGCACGAATTGCTTATAAATTTTAATTGGTGTAGAAATATTAGTGGAGATTAGGGATTAATTAACCATGATTAGATTATTAAGTGGGGATTAGTGATTAATTAATATTAATCAAGTCATAATGCACTAAGTGGGCCACTACAACATGGCCAAATCTCGATTGGTCCGTACCATAGTGGGACACTTGTCAACTTGGAGGGCAGCATATAAATAGCTAATGGATGACTCATTATTCATTTCTTTCATCCACAAAGTGAATTAAGAGAGAGAAGCTCTCATCTTCACCAAGTGAAGTAGAGAGAGGAGCTCTCGGCCATGGCTATATGGCTCCAAGCTCATGGCCATGGCATTCACCACCAACCCCTAATGAAAAAGGAAGAGAATTATAAATCCCTATGGTGTTCTAGTGATTCAAGGAGGCAGCCATGGCTGCCAAAGCTCACGGCCAGCCCAAGAAATTAAAAGGAACAAGAATTTTGATTCCATAAAAGTATTCTAACTGTTCCAAGGAGGCAGCAAGATTGGAAGTTAAAGTTGAAGAAGGTGAAGTGGGAAAATGGTGCAAGTTATTGTAGGGCTGTCCTAATTAAATTGAGTTAAGATTTCTTCCTCTTGTAATGTAATTGGAGTTAATGGTGTTGTAATGGAGAGCTTAATTTGTATTAGATGAAATTGGAAGTAAGAAAATTGCATGATTAGTGTTGGTGTTGAAATGGACAGAATAGGAGTTGTTCAACTTTGGTTGGGTTTGATTGTTGTTATTGTTATTAATGTTATGGATTATGTTTTAAAAGTGAAAGGAAAGCTTAAATCATGTTAGAAACTTGTATTGATTTTATGGGCTGTTTTAAGAACTTGTTGTGATATTAGGATAGCTCCCTTGCATATAGTAGTTGATGTTGTTGTTGTGTTGTTGCTGATATGAATCACCAAACTTGGAAGAAAGAAGTGTATAAAATATTGTATGTGAAGCGTATGTGGTCTGCTTGGTGTATTCTTAGATGTTCGTGAGATTATCAGGCATTGTTATGTTGTGATTGGGGGCTATTTTGGGTGTGTTGTTGTTCTTGTTGAATTGGAGGACTAAGTTCTTGTTGAATTGAAGGACTAAGAGTAGTTAAGTCTATGTATTGTGTTGTTGTAATTGTTGGACTATTATAAGTTCGTTTCGCTGAAGTGTTGTGGCTATAAATTATTAAGAGTAATTTAAATATGTCGTAGTCGTTATGTTGATTATTATCGAACGTTGTAATGTGTGGGTCGATTTGGAATGTCTTGTAGGGCATCTCGAGTATTCTCGAATCTTGTCTTGGCTAGACTTGATATAGTACCTGAACGTGTGGTTGTTGATGTTGACTTGGTTGTTTTATAGTTGGCTTGAATGAAAGGGAAATGAACAATATAGGAGAAATGCCGCCCAATTTTCTAGAAATAAGCTACTAACGTTGGAATACGTTTTAAACCTTTCTGTAGCTTAACTATAGTTCTTAACGTCTTAATATAGGATGAGACACTTCGGGCAGCGTGTACGTATTGTATCATGGATAAGCGATGAAGGTATGTAAAGCTATCCTCCCTTTCTTTTTGGCATGATCTATGTGAAACAAGCAAACGATGAATGTAAAAACTCCAAAGAAGCTCCTATTCTTAGAGACACTAGGATGGCTAATGTTCTTGATTTCCAGAAGCTATTTCATTATGTCTTGATACGTGTCTATGATTCCAAGTCTATTTGATATACTCCATAATGACATTCGAGGGTACTTGACATGACCGTTGTCTTTGATTCTGAAGTGTTAGTCCATTCTACTTATTCTATTGAGTCTCGATGATGATTTAGTTTGCATATGGTTGCTCACTACTCGCGCGTGCATCTTTGTTATTATATCTTTCACCCGAGTCCGTGGCCGGGTATGTATTCGTGCACAGTTTTCACCGCATTGTTCACCGAGTCCCTCGGCTAGGGGGCCGGGTACGGTATATATATATGATGATATGATGATATGATGATATGATGATATAATGATATGATGATATGATGATGTGATGATGGTACCGGGTCCCAGGATGGGCCGGGCATAGTATACATGTATACGACTTATTCACCGAGTCCATAATGGGCCGGATATGATATATGATACAACTATGCATGATTTTCATTCCACGTGGCGCAAGTACAACGATTTCTTGATTGTCATACTTGGCTCCTGTGATCCCTATTTCAGTTATGATCTTCCTTATTGTATTTCATGCTTTACATACTCGACATATCTCGTGCGGCCCCGCTCTTCGGGGGCCGCGTTTCATGCCGCGGTACGGATACTCGATTGGGTGATCCTCCCGGCTTAGGACTTCTACTCTCACTGCTTTGGAGAGCTCCATTGTTTCGGAGCCTCAGACTTTTTGGTACAGAATTTTTGATGTATATTTATGTTTATCCAGGGGTACGGCGGGGCCCTGTCCCGTCATATTTCACTATTGATACTCTTAGAGGTCTGTAGACATATATGTGGGTTGTATATAGATGTGGTTCAGCTGTGTTAATATGACATATGGTGGGGTGTTCCCGTACGTAGTGGTAGCCTTGTCGGCTAGCGTATTATGTTATGCCTATTAGTTGTGACTCCTCAGGAGACAGGTTATCTTGATATATATATATATATATATATATATATGACGTTCTGAGATAACGTCTTGTCCTTGCAAGCTTCCATATTGTGTTTAGTTTCAGTTTGACTATATCTAACAGGTACGTATACGAGTGTCCAACTCGGGCACTATTCATGTCCCATGGGGTTGGGTCGTGACAGAAATAATTGACACCGCAATATATTTGATATGGATGCTTAAACTTCAAGTGAGATCCCTTGCTGAAACAAGTTAGTAAGATCTGAAAGCCAGCAATAAATGGACAGAAGTCAGGATGGTATTTGAGACAGTGTTGAGAAATTTTTGTAAAGATCTTGAATAATATGACATTAGAAAGTGGGTGCTTGTAAAAAAAAAAAAAAAAAAAAAAAAAAAAAGGAAGAATACGACAAGAGAATGGTAACGAGTAACTTAAGAGATATTGTGAAGGATAGCAATGCTATGCTGGATTAGCGGCTAATATGTTGGCAATGGAGTTGTTCGCTAATGATATTGTGACTTATAAGTAGCAAGGGAGAAGGAATAGAAAATCTCCTATAGTAGGAAGTGACAAAATCAAAGGGTGAATAAAGCAAGGGAAAGGAGTATGACAAGATAGGCTACGAGCGAATTTTGTTACGGAGGAGATATGTAAAGCAGAATGAACCAGGAAAAGGAAAGACTATGACTAAGATTGAATATGCTTTATACAAGTGGTACAAGAATAGTTATGCAACCTACGAATATTTGTATGCTAAGAATGAGACCAAGTGAGTACTTGATAAGAAGAGTAAGGATTCAGTAATAACAATTCGGTTACGATATTTTGGGTACATTAAGGAAAGATGTAAAGATGGTTTAAGCCAAATTACCAAGATAGAATTAGTACTGAGGTTAAATGGGACATGGCCATGGTTGAGCCGAAGATTTATCCCGATACCGATTGTAAGATACGAGAGAATGCAGGAATGCATAGAAAGATGAAGGCTAGTGAAACGACGCTAAGGTATTTCTTGGGCTAATTTGAGCACCTACGCATATTCTTGTAAAGATCGCAACATGAGGTGTGATAGAAAAACTAAGAGCAAAATCTGAGTAAAGAGGCAATAGAAGAGTTTGAATTAAAGATAAAGAAATGACACGAGATAATGTGCCTAGAGTGTTACAAGTTGGGTTAAGGGAATTATAAAATGGTTTAAGCGAGACGATCAGAACTAGCTGGTTACTAGAAAATAGTGAATCTATATGTCAAATCAAAAAAATTCTTTCCGAATTATACTGCACGATTACATGATAGACGAGCAAAATGCATGTAAAGTTATTATATGAGGGAACGCTAGTGCTACTTGATAGCCAACTCTAAGGATTGAGATTAAGAGCTAAAAAGTAGAGAGATAGTTAAAGTCTTTTAAAGAATTCGAAAAGTAATACATGAGGCTGAAGATTCCAAAATATGGGTTATTTTGGATAAATTTCGACAAAATCAAATTTATTTACTTCGATCCAAAGCCTACTTATCTACTCGAGGACTATGCGAAGTTACATATCAAGGAGATAGTGAGACTTCATGGGGTTCCCACATCTATTATATCGGACAGAAGCTCGGTTACGTCTAACTTCCGGAGGTCATTCGGTAAGGGATTGGGACACAAGTGAGTCTTAGCACAAGATTTCACCCTCGACCGACTTGGACGGGCGGCCGTACTAGTACTCCGGAGGATAAGTTGCGGGCCTATGTTATTGACTTCAGGGGTAGCTGGGACGATCACTTGCAACTTATCGAGTTTGCCTATAATAATAGCTACCATTCTAGTATCTAGATGGCACCGTATGAGGCTTTGTATGGCAGAAAGTGCAGGTCACCGATTGGTTGGTTCGATGTTGGTGGTAAGTTAATTGGCGGAACATGATTAAATGGCTTGTTGATAAGGTGAAGCTTATTCGGGGAAGGTTATTAGCAAACTCGAATCGACGAAGTCATATGCGGATAATCGACGCGACACCTTAGAGTTTCGGTTGCCAGTGATTGGGTATTCTTGAAGGTGTCACCCATGAAGGGTGTAATGAGATTCGGCAAGAGAGGAGAGTTAGCCCGAGGTATATTAGGCTTTATCGGATTATTCGTAGGGTAGGCAAGGCGCCTATGAAAGTTGAACCTACCATCGATTTGGAGGCGCGCATTCGATCTTTTCACGTGTCGATGCTTAAATGTATTGGTGACCCTTCTAGCAGTATTCCGTGGATGATGTCCGTGTAACGGAGGATTTGTCTTGCGAGGAAAACCCTATAGCTATCTTGATGCGTCGTATGTGAGAAAGTTGCGTGCTAAGGATGTGGCTTCCGTCAAGGTATTGTGGCAGGAAATGATGAGAGAAGAGATGACCTGGGAGCGAAGAGGAGATGACGAATAGTATCCTTACTTGCTCCATCTTAGACGGGTAAAACAGAATGAACCAAGAAAAGGGAAAAGCTCGACTAAGATTGGATATACTTTATACAAGTTGTACAAGAATAGTTGTCGCAACCCTACAAATATTTGTATGTTAAGAATGAGATCAAGGAGTATCGATAAGAAAAGTAAGGATTCAGTAATAGCAATCCGGTTACGATATTTTGGGTACATTAAGGAAAGATGTAAAGATGGTTTAAGCCAAATTACCGAAATAGAATTAGTACTGAGGGCAAATAGGACATGGCCATGGTTGAACCGAAGATCTACCCCGATACCGATTGTAAGATACGAGAGGAGAATGCAAGGTAAAGCACGAAGAATAGTGAAACGACACTAAGGTATTTCTTGGGCTAATTTGAGCACCTTCGCATATTGTTGTAAAGATCGCAACATAATGTTTGACAGAAAAACTAAGAGCAAAATCTGAGTAAAGAGGCAATAGAAAAGTTTGAATTAAAGATAAAGAAACGAAACGAGATAATATTCCTAAAGTGTTACAAGTTGGATTAAGGGAAATTGTGAAATGGTTTAAACGAGACGACTGGAACAAGCTGGTTACTAGATGACAGTGAATTTATATGTCAAATCAAAAATTCTTTCAGAATGATACTAGTTGATGATAGTTAAAGCACGAAAGCAATTATGTAAAATTATTATGTGAGGGGAACTCAGCGCTACTTGATAGCCAACTCTAAAGATTGAGATTAAGAGCTAAAAGTAGAGTGATAGTTAAAGTCTTTTAAAGAAGTCCGGAAAGAGATATATGAGGTCAAGATTCCATTATGGGGAGCACGGTAAGGAGAGCAATATAAGGTTATTAAAGTAAAATAATGTTACACCTTGGAAAATTTCATTTTATTTGTAGAGTTTGCGAAGGGTCTACAGGTTACAAGAGGCATGAAACACTCCAAGGATTGTAAAGTCTAATAAATCAACGAGGGACTTCTACGCATTATAAAATCTTATGTAAAGATTAAGAGGTAAGACGAATTGAACGATACATCTTTAATGAGTAACAGGTAGAAGAAGAAAGAGTCAGTTATGACTAAGTGCACCCGCAGAGAAAGTAAGATTTCAAAGAGAAGGACTCGTAATACAGCGTAACCAACCGCGAAATAAAGAGGAGAGTAAAGACAAGAGGCAAGAGCAAGAGGACAATCGGAATGGTTACTTACGTATCCGGAATGCGTTATAATAAATCAAGGAATCGACCAACGAAAGAGATATGTGAAGGCATAATTCAATAAAAGGACACTTGAGGAAGTATTTGCAAGTAAGTGTATTCAGTTTAACATTCGAGGACGAATGTTCTAAAGGGGGGGAAGGATGTTATATCCGTATTTTTGTGCGTTGAATTATTCGTAAGCTAATCGACATAAGTTCAAGGACAAGATTATTTTTGAGATATGAGACAAGGACTTTTTAATCCCGATTTTAATAGTGCACGGTTTGCACGTTAATTACAATTATGGAGATATTAGTGAAGTAGGATTAATTAACTATGATCGCATTATTAAGTGGGGATTAACGATTAATTAAGTTAATTAGTGCACTAAGTGGGCCCCACTACAACATGGCCAAATCTGATTGGTCCATGCCATAGTGGGACACATGTCATGATGGCTGGACACATGTCAACATGGTAGGCAACATATATATAGATATGTGATGACTAATAAGTCATACACATTCATCTTCACAAGCTTATTTTGGAGAGCAAACCACCAACCAGCCTTGGCGTGACTCTCACGGCCAGCTCCATGTTTAATTTTTTTTTTTTTATGAATCCCTAAAGTGTTCTACACATTCAAGGAGGTAGCAAAGTTGGAATTTAAGTTGAAGAAGATGAAGTGGTGCAAATGGTGCAAGTTATTGTAGGATCTGTCCTAATCAAATTTGAGGTAAGATTTCTTCTTTTGTCATGAAATTGGAGTTAATGATGTTGGAATGGAGAGATTAATTTGTATTAAGTGGAATTGGAAATAAGAAAATTGCATGATTAATGTTGGCGTTGGTAGGGTTTAATGGAGTTGTTCCACTAGATTGGCTTTGATTGTTGCTATTGTTATTAATGTTATGGATTATGTGTTAAAAGTGAAAGGAAAGCTTAAATCATGCTAGAAATTTGTATTGATTTCATGGGCTGTTTTAGAACTTGTTGTGATATTAGGATAGTTTCCTTGCATAAAGTAGTTGATGTCGTGCTGTGTTGTCATGATATGAATCACCAAACTTGGAAGAAGGAAGCGTATAAAATATCGTATACAAAGCGTATGTGGTCTCGCTTGGTATATTCTTAGATGTTCGTGAGATTATCGGGCATTGTTATCTTGTAATTAGGGGTCGTTTGGGGCGTGTTGTTGTTCTTGTCAATTGGAGGATTAAGTGTAGTTAAGATTATACATTGTGTTGTTGTAATTGTTGGACTATTATAAAGTCGTTTCACGTGAAGTGTTGTGGCTATAGATTATTAAGAGTAACTTGAATATGTTGTAGTCGTTATGTTAACTATTATTGAATGTTGTAATGTGTGGGCTGATTTGGAATGTTGTGCGGGCTGTTTCGGGGTATTCTTGAATCTTATTTTGGCTAGTCTTGATATAGTAACTTGGACGTGTGGTTGTTGATGTTGACTTGGTCGTTTCATAGTTCGCTTGAATGAGAGGGAAATGAACGATATAGGAGAAATGCCACCCAATTTTTTAGAAATAAGCTACTAACGTTGAAATACGTTTTGAACCTTTCCGTAACTTAACCATAGCTCTTAACGTTTTACTATAGGTTGAGATACTTCGGGTAGCGTATACGTATTGTGTCACGGATAAGCGTTAAAGGTATGCATGAAGCTATCCCTTCTTTCTTTTGGCACGATCTATGTGTAGACAACGGACAATGAATGTATAAACTCCAAAGAAGCTCCCATTCTTAGAGATATTAGGATGGCTAATGTTCTTGATTTCCAGAAGCTATTTCATATTGTCTTGATACGTGTCTATGATTCCTGAACTTCTATTTGATATAATCCATAGTGACATTCGAGGGGTACTTGACATGTCGTCGTCTTTGATACTCAAGTGTTAGTTCATTCTACTTATTCTATCGAGTCTCGTATGATGATTTAGTTTTGCATATGGTTGCTCACTACTCGCTCGTGCATCGTTAATATATCTTTCATCGAGTCCCGGACGGGTATGTTTTCATGCACGGTTTCACCGCATTGTTCACCGAGTCCCTCACTGTAGGGTCGTGTACGTATATATATATATATATATGATATGATTTACGTGATGATGGCACCGAGTCCCATGATGGTCCGGCATGGTATACATGTATACGACTTTATTCACCGAGTCCATAATGGGCCGGATATGGTATATGATATAGCTATGCATAATTTTCATTTCATAAGGCACAAGTACAAAGGGTATCTGATCGTCATACTTGTCTCATGTATCTCTATCTCGCCATGATCTTCTTTATTGTGTTCTATGCTTTATATACTCGGCACATATCTCGCATCGACCCCCTTTCTGTGGGGGCCGTGTTTCATGCCCGCGGTACGACATACTCGATTTGGTGATCCTCCAACCTAGGACTTCTACTCAACTGTTTGGAGAGCTCCATTGTTCGGGAGCCTATACTATTTTGATACGTATCTTTTGATGTAGATTTATGCATATCCAGGGTACGGCGGGCCCGCCCGTCATATTTCACTATTGATACTCTTAGTGGTCCGTAGACATATGTGTGGGTTGTATATAGGTGTTGTTCAGCTGTGTCAATATGGCTTGTTTTGGATGTTCCCGTATATAGTGGCAGCCTTGTCGGCTTGCGTATTGTATTATCTTTTGGTCCGCTGTGACTCCTCAGGAGATGGGTTTATTATGATATATGGCGTTCTGAGATAATGTCTTGTTTTTGAAAAGTTTCCATATTGTCCTTAGTTTCAAATACCGACTATATCTAACAGTACGTATACGAGTGTCAGCTCGGCACTAGTCATGGCCCAGCGGGGTCGGGTCGTGACAATAATTATAATGAAATATCAAGAGCTTAATAATGGATTAATAATACTTCAATACTTAGTATAGCATGGTAGTATAGCATAGTACATGGACCTAGGGTTATCATGAGCATGGTTAAAAACCCTAGTTTTCCTATAACTTCATACTTTATAGAAGAAGTGGAGTGGGGAAGAACAAAGATGCTCCCACACGTAGATAGGAACCCTACTGTAACATCCCGTAAATCCGTATGTAATATGAAAGCTTTATATGAGTCATTTTGAACCTTATAAGTTAGGTTACGTTCACAGTTCGGGGCTTAGAAACCAAATTAGGGAATGTTGGGATGAAAATCCCACTGTCACGGTAAAATGGGGGATTTACGTCAAGCCGTACTAAGTCCTTTTTTTTTGGGGGCATAAATTTGTGGGTCAAGGCGGAACCTCACTGGAAAAATGAGGGAGAGGATGGGCAGGAAGTTCGGCCCGTACTTTTAAGTACGTCTTGTACATCTTGGGCGTACTTCCCTTGCCTCTTAACATTGCTCACTGGAATTTTTAGGGAAGGTAGGGGTTGAATGAACGGCTCGTACTTAGAAGTACGTCCCGTCCTTCTTGGACGTACTTCTCCCGCGTTCATCAGAAACTATAGAAACGTGGGTTCAGTTATTTTATTGACTTTTTAATCTGTTCAAAAACCCTAAGTACGAAAATTACTTCTCTAAACCTCCTAACTCAAGGGAGTAGCAAGATAATCTATTTCAAGGGAATTCAAGCTAGGTTTTGGGTGATTCTCCTCTAGGAAAGTAACTTGTTGAATTACGTATAACGTAATTGAGGTATGTCTCTTTTGAAAACCTTATTTTGGATGTATGTCTCCTTTTCAAAAGTTCTTTATTGAATTAAAAGGTGAACTATTCGTGCTTCAAAACTCTATTTCATGCTTTGATTGTGGTTGGTGTGCGTGAGGGGACAAGCCGAGATTAAACCTTGATTATATTATACTCTATACATGTATACGTAATTCTAATCATTTTCCTCTATAAGAGATGATCATCAATAATGGCTAAGGGTTGGTAATGGTGTTTTATGATGAACTGTGGCAATTAAATCTTGTTTAAGGAAGTGGAAACATTTTCAAGATTATCAATGAAATGATGTATCTTTGTTATGACATGATGAACTTAAATGCTAATTGATGATGTGAATATCTTAAGATGAATTGTAATCCGGCTTCTATGCTATGAACTTTGTTGTTGTGTTTGGCCTAGCTACTCGGGAGGAAGGGTAGTCACTATGGATCCTAGTGTGGTAATGCCTAGCCATTCAGAAGAAAGAGTGGCCACTGCCAGGTTCGCCACCCAGGTGTGATTTATGCCTAGCTATTCGGGAGAAAGGATAGCCATCGAGAATTACATATTCCGGTATGGTGCGATGTGTTTAGAGAACCTCTAAGGTTATCCCTTCAATGTGATTGATTCTTGGGCCTGTATTGGAAAGTGTGATATCCTTATCCTTTTATGGAACTGTTGTGGATAATTATGACCAATTTAAAAAGCATATTTGAAAGTTGTAACTTGACAAAAGGCTTTATAATCGATTTTGATAATTCTTATTGAGATACACAAGCTGAATAACTGATTTCATATTGTTTCATACTATCCTCAGAACTGATTTCCTTAAGTATTATTATACTTTATTTTCATATTAATTATTGTCCCCGAGGCACTCACCGAGTACGAAGTACTCAGGCATACCGTTGTTGTTTTTGATAATATGTTAGGTAACGGAGAAGAGCAGGTTCTTGATACTCAAAATGCTTAGGAAGGACTTGCTGTTGCTGCTGACTTGGTGAGCCCACATATTCATTCGTAGGACACCCCTTATCATATTTAATTACTATTCTGTTTTTTTTTTCTTTTCGGGCTGCGTCCCGATGTGTCAGACAATTACTCTTTTATCTTATAAGCTCCATAGTACATATTCTTGTGGGTAGCTGTTGAGTTTTGTTTAACTCTTCGGCGTTCATCACATTTTGATTCAGTTTTATAATATTAAAGACTTCCGCTGATTTGATTCATATATCATGATTTGATTGTATTTATTTTATAAATTGTTGGAGGTGAATATTGAACCTGGCGGGTTCAAGTGTTGTTATTTCATCTTTTAGGTTCTTCCGATGTTGTTCATGATGTCGGATGCCAGTCACGTCTAGGGTAGGGTTTGGGGCGTGACACCTACATACCTGGTAATGCTCCAAACTCGTAATAAAAATCTTAACTTTGTAGAAGAATCCCAAAGCTTTAGTCTTGAATCCTTTAAATGGGTTTTCTTGAAAACCCTAAGTTAAGAAGGATGAATGCTTGTTTAGGAATCATGGATACACGTTAGAATTAACTTGGGATGTCTTGGAATAACTTACCTTGGTGAATTTCAATGGATGGAGGAGAAGATTTTGTCCTAGGGCTGGAGGGAATGTGAAAAGTGAAAAATAGAACTGAACCCTCGTATTTATAGGTTTTGGCCGACACGGGAGAAGTACGGCCTCAATGTACGTCCCGTATTTCAAAGTACGGCCCATACATCGTGGCTGTACATTGGGTCAAACTTCCAGTGATCAATCAATTTAGACGGGGGAAGTACAGGCTCAAGGTACGCCCCGTACTTTTCTGCCCGTACTTGGGTTGTAAACTCGCTGTCCTCTCGCTCAGCTTCTATGTACGCCCACCATTGTACGGCCCGTACATCATTGTACGGCCTGTACTTTGGTCATAAAATGTACAATTGATGTCCTGAGGCCAAATTTTCCAATTCTAACACTATTGTCTTGGTTTCTAAGTCCCGGAACGTAAGCTAGTTAGGGGTATGAGGTGTTACAATATCTCCCCCTTGGGATCATTCATCCTCGAATGATGGGTGGTTAACAGAACCGGATACGGCTTCGAGTACATAAGCGTGAAGGAAACATTACATGAAACGTGGAGACTGAATTATCATGACATGGTTATATGGAAACATGGATAATGAAGCATGACTGATGAATGCCTGAACATGAACGTGAAACATTAGACATGGATGCATAATCGACATGACATGGATACAGAGGTTAGTTACCTTGGACGTTCTCCTCTGGTTCGTCAAACAAGTTTGGATAATTGGCTTTCATATCTTCTTCGTCTTTCCATGTAGCCTCTTCAAATTTCTGACTTCTTCATAAAACTTTAACTGAGGCAACTTCCTTAGCTCTCAACTTGCGAACCTGACGATCAAGAATGGCTACGGGAATCTCTTCATAGGTTAGGCCATCCTTAACCGTTATAGTATCAGCAGGAACAACCAACAACTGGTCTCCTACACACTTTCTCAACATGGATACATGAAACACCGAGTGTACAACGGCCAACTCTTGGGGTAACTCAAGTTCATAAGCTGCTTGACCGACCTTTCGTAAAATTTGTAAGGTCCAACATATCAAGGACTGAGTTTTCCTTTCTTTCCAAATCTCATAACACCCTTCATAGGCGAAACCTTAAGGAACACCCAATTATTAACTTGAAATTCCAAGTCCCTTCACCTTACATCTGTGTAAGACTTCTGGCGACTCTGAGCCATTTTCAAATGCTCCTGAATTAACTTGACTTGCTTCATAGCCTGATAGACCAAATCTGGTCCTAACAACTCTACTTCACCAACTTCGCACCAACCAATTGGTGATCTACACCTTCGCCCATTCAGAGCTTCAAACGGTGCCATCCCAATACTAGCATGATAACTGTTATTATAAGCAAACTCAATGAGAGGTAAGTGATCATCCCAATTACCTTTGAAATCTAGGACACATGCTCTCAACATGTCCTCAAGAGTCTGAATAGTACGCTCTGCCTGGCCATCTATCTGCGGATGAAAAGCTGTGCTGAGGTTCACCTTGGTACCCAATCCTTTCTGAAAGGATTTCCAGAAGTTCGCCGTGAACTGAGCACCACGATTTGAAATAATAGACACCGAGGTCCCATACAATCTGACAATTTCATTAACATACAACTTGGCGTAGTCTTATACTGAATCTGTGGTCTTGATTGGCAGAAAGTGCGCCGACTTAGTGAGTCAGTCAACGATTACCCGAATAGAGTCATGCCTCCTAGCTGAATGAGGTAAACCTGATACAAAGTCCATATTGATAATTTCCTATTTCGAGATAGGAATATTGATATTCTGAGCCAAGCCACCGGGCCTCTGGTGTTCGGCTTTCACTTGCTGACAATTCGAACACTTAGCTACAAAATCTGCTACATTCTTCATTATATTATTCCACCGGTAAATCTCTTTAAGATCATGATACATCTTAGTGGAACCTGGGTGAATGGAATACCTGGAGTTGTGAGCCTCTGACATGATTCGCTCTCTGAGCCCATCTACATCTGGAACACATAACCGCCCGTACCTCAAGGTACCATCATCTCCCCCTTGTTCAAAAGCCGTCGTTTTATGCTTGTGAATCCCCTCCTTCAGCTGCAACAAGTAGGGTTCCTTATGTTGTTTCTCTTTAACTTCAACAACTAAAGAGGAAAAAGCTCTATTCTGAACAACCACACCACCATCCTTGGAGTCCAATAGTAAAATCCAAGACTAGCCAAACAGTGAACTTTCTTGGTCATAACTCTTTTATCTGAATCAACGTGGACTAAACTTCTCATGGAACACCGACTGAGTGCATCAGCTACTACATTCGCCTTCGCTGGATGATAGAGAACATCCACGTCATAGTCCTTGAGCAACTCGAGCCATCTTCTCTGCCTAAGATTCAGCTCCTATTGCTTGACGATATACTGCAGGATTTTATGATCTGTGAAAATATCAACATGCACTCCATACAAATAATGACGCTATATCTTAAGTGCAAAAATCACAGCTGCCAACTTTAAGTCATGAGTCAGACAAATTTTTTCATGAGTCTTAAGCTGTCTAGACGCATAAGCAACAACCCTACCATGCTGCATTAAGACACATCCAAGACCAACTCCCGACGCATCACAGTAAGCCACGAACCCTTTGGTTTTTTCTGGTAGTGTCAAAACTGGAGCAGAAGTCAATATCTTTTTTAACTCTTCGAAACTCTGCTCACATGCATCTGACCATTGAAACTTAACCTTTTTCTGAGTCAACTTAGGCAACAGAGCAGAAATAGAGGAAAATCCTTCTACGAAGCGTCTATAATAGCCTGCCAGACCCAAGAAACTTCTTATATCAGAAACTGAGGTGGGTCTGGGCCAATTCCTTACAGCATGAATCTTCTGAGAATCAAATTTAACACCTTCACCTGATATCACATGGCCTAACAATGGCACTGACTTAAGCCAAAGCTCACACTTTGAGAATTGTACAAAAAGTTCGCGATCTTTAAGAGTTTGCAACACTATTCTGAGATGTTCTGCATGATCTGCCTCACTAAGAGAATACACCAAAATATCATCAATAAAGACAATGATGAATAGATTAAGGTAAGGCTTGAAGACCCTGTTCATAAGGTCCATGAAAGCTGCTGGCACATTTATCAACCCAAATAACATGACTAAAAATTCAAAGTGACCATTACGGGTTCTGAAAACGGTCTTCAGAATATCAACTTCCTTAACCTTTAACTGATGGTAGCCTGATCTGAGGTCAATCTTGGAGTAACATTAGGCACCCTGAATTTGGTCAAATAAGTCATCTATCCTGGGAAGAGGGTACCTGTTCTTAATGGTGACTTTGTTTAACTGGCGGTAGTCTATGCACATACGTAATGATCCATCTTTCTTTCGTACAAACAAGACCGGAGCGCCCCAAGGTGAGACACTTGGTCTAATAAATCCCTGGTTAAGAAGGTCTTTCAGCTGGACTTTTAATTCTTTCAACTCTATTGGAGCCATTCTGTATGGCGGAATAGATATTGGCTGAGTGTCAGGAAGTAGATCAATTCTAAAGTCAATCTCCCTGTCAGGAGGGACTCCGGGAAGATCTTCTGGGAAGACCTCTGGAAATTCATTAACGACTGGTACGGACTGGAGAGTTGGGGTTTGGGCATCTGAATCCCTGACTCGAACTAAGTGGCAGATATAACCCTTTGAAATCATTTTTCTGGCTTTTTTAAATAGGAAATAAACCTACCCCTGGGTACCACTGAATTACCCTTCCACTCTATAATTGGCTTATTAGGAAACTCGAATTTCACTACTTTGGTTCTACAACATACTGTAGCATAACATGAAGCCAACCAATCCATACCCATGATTACATCGAAGTCCACCATTTCTAACTCTACTAAGTCAGCTATAATTCTGCGGTGATAGACTAAAACTGGGCAACCCCTATAAATACACCTAGCTATGACTGACTCACCCACTGGGGTGGACACCTCAAAGGGTTCATGCAATTTTTCTGGTTCAATCCCAAATTTCTTAGCAATAAATGGGTTTACATAAGACAAAGTGGATCCTGGGTCGATAAGGGCATAAACATCGAATGTGAAAACTGTTAGTCTACCTGTGACAACATCTGCACGAGCTTCTGTATCCTAACGACATGTCAACGCATACAAATGGTTTTGTCCTCCGCCTGCGTTCCCAGACTTAGTTGGATTGTGCCCCTGCTGGGCCTGGTTGTTACGAGGAGCTGCGAAATTTATGGACTGCGTCGCGTTACCTCCGGTACCTTGCCTAGCTGATGGATAATCCTGCTTAATATGGCCCTTCTGGCCACAACCATAGCATGCATCCGTGCCCATACAACACTCACCTGGGTGTCTCTTACCACACTTGTTGCAACTCAGAATATCATATGTCTTCTGTCCCACACTAGCTTGAGAATAAGAACTTGATGGTCTGAAACTCTGCCTTTTATCATTTCGAAACTTTGGGACTAGGGCACTTGCTGTGGATGGAGCAGGTTCTGCTGACCTGTTCTTAAAGAATATTTCCTATTCCCATTACCGTTGAACTGTCCGGTAGACTTGACCCTTTTGTTGAACTACTTGTATTTCTCTTTCTGTAAGGCTTCCTCCTCCTTTAGCCTTGTCTCATTCCCCTGTACGAAAGCAACCATCTTGGAGATAGTCATCTCCCTGTTCTGTGAAGCAATATTGGCCCCATCGTACAAGTGGGGATCAAGACCATAAACAAACCTCCTCACTCTTGCCCTCATGTCCGGTATCATAAGTGGAGCATGCTTAGCCAGACTAACAAACTCCAAATAGTAGTCCTGAACTGACCTGCCATTCTGCTTAAGCTTCAAGAATTGCTCAGCCTTAGCTTTTCTTACTTCTATTAGCATGAAGTGGTCTAGGAATGCGCTTGCTAATTCATCCCATGTAGCTGCCTCAATCTCTGTGACAGTCATAATCCTAAAGATTTTCTGGAGGGCATCAACGTAATCCTGAGGGTCCTCGTCTTTTTTTGTCCTCGTGAAGACTGGGGGATTCATCCTAAGAAAGTCCTTAGTCTTAGAAGACTCTCCATTATTCCCTTAACTTGACCCAGATTCCTGACGTTGGGCCTGAGCTGCTACCAACTGAGTGAGCATGTTAATGGTGCTTCTAACATCAGTATCATTAGTTACGGGTGGAGGAACTGGAGTCTCTATTGTAGTAGTAGTCGTGGGTGGCATAGTCTCTGGTAGAGGTGCCTGATCCATAGTGGCTTGGATAGCCTCTATCCTTGCAGCATTAGCAGCTGCCCTTCGACTGTTAGAAGTCTTCCTCTTTGCAGGCATGATTCTAAAAATACGTACATGCACGAATTAGAAAGGCATCATGAGAGTACTACTCTAACTGCATGATCTAGAGTATGAAAGAAGTGAGACAATCCTAAATGTCTTGGTGGTCAACTGTTTATATGTATGGGCCCCTCACACATATAAAAGTGACCCCACTGAACACGGTTTCATAGACTCCCGAAGACACTTGAACCTAAGGCTCTGATACTAAGCTTTGTCATGTCCCGAACCATGGCCTGGGCGAAACACGACACTCGGTGCCTTACTGCATGTGACCGAGCGAACCACATGGCTTGCTAAATCATCATGAGGCATACATGAGCGGAATGTAACATGAAACATGATGGGCTTTAAGAAAAACACATGAAGTCATAATAATTTATAAAATACTCGTTTAAAAAACATGAATGCGGAAATCCCATGAATCAAGCCAATGATGGCTAAACAACTCCGAATATCTTGACATAACATAATTGACTGGTCTAGTCTATGAAACCTCTATCATAAGTCTGAAATGGAAATCATAATTGCTAGGACAAGGCCCCTAGCATGCCTTTAATGCATAACAACTATAGGATAAATGACCGACTAAACCCAGAAGGAGATGGGGCTCACCAATAGGCTGATACGAGCACGTCCTATTGAGCAGGTGCGTCATCCTGTAAATCTGTACCTGCATCGTGAAACGCAGGCCCCCAGGCAAATAAAAGGGGCATCAGCACATTGAATGTCTTTGGTATGTAAAGCAACTGAATGAAATAACATGGGACACGAAAATGACATCATAAAAACTGAAACTGAAACTGAAGTCTGGTCATGAACATGAATACATATAGATATAACATGAGTAAAACATTATGAGTAGGGAGAGCATAAATATAACCGACAACATGGTTCTGGTACTTGCACCCTACCAGCAGAGCTTCCATACCTTGCCAGGGATATGAGATATAAATATAACATGAAAGGATCCAATCATTATTAAGGAATAGTCCTAAACATGGGTGGAGCAATCCTCATACTACGGGGGCTAGCGTAGTTTCAGCCTGCTTGAAGCCTTCTCGGTAATTTATGCAACTCCCAAAAGCATGAACATGGAAAATAGGTGGCACTTGCTGCCCATGACTTTCGTAAATCATAACTTGCAGGTATATGGATATCACTTCATAGTATTCTTGCATGAAAATGTGTAAAGCATGTAGAGTATTTTTCTTGAAAATAAACATAATAAGTTATAACTTGCATATAAGAACCCATGGAATGCAAAGTATGAGTTTTCATGAATTACGGACAGATTCTCAATAATCATAATGAAATATCAAGAGCTCAATAATGGATTAATAATACTTCAATACTTAGTATAGCATGGTACATGGACCTAGGGTTATCATGAGCATGGTTAAAAACCCTAGTTTTCGTATAACTTCATACTTTATGGAAGAAGTGGCGTGGGGAAGAATAAAGATGCTCTCACATGTAGCTAGAAAACCTGCATACCTGGTAATGCTCCAAATTCGTAATAAAAATTTGAACTTTGTAGAAGAATCCCGAAGCTTTAGTCTTGAATCCTCTAAATGGGTTTTCTTGAAAATCCTAAGTTAAGAAGGATGAATTCTTGTTTAGGAATCATGGATACACGTTAGAATTAACTTGGGATGGCTTGGAATAACTTATCTTGGTGAATTTCAATGGATGGAGGAGAAGATTTCGTCTTAGGGCTGGAGGGAATGTGAAAAGTGAAAAATAGAATTGGACCCTCGTATTTATAGGTTCTGGCCGACGCGGGAGAAGTACGGCCTCAATGTATGTCCCGTACTTCAAAGTACGGCCCTTACATCATAGCTGTACATTGGATCAAACTTCCAGTGATCAATCAATTTCGACGGGGGAAGTACGGGCTCAAGGTACGCTCCGTACTTCAAAGTACGGCCCGTACTTTTCTGCCCGTACTTAGGTTGTAAACTTTCAGTGCTCTCTGCCAGTTTCCCTCTATGTACGCCCACCATTGTATGGCCCGTTTCGTAAAATGTACAATTGACGTCCTGAGGCCAAATTTTCCAATTCTAACACTATTGTCTTGGTTTCTAAGTCCCGAATCATTAACGTAAGCTAGTTAGGGGTACGAGGTGTTACGGCAAGGCTATTGCTCTAGCATTTATTTGCCGCGTTTCCTGTTTCTTTAGTAATATCATGTGATTCCAAATTAATTTTTGATGTATCTGTGCCCTCCTTATTACCGGTATCAACTTTTGGAATAGGTTTAGGCCCTTTCTTGATCACAATCTAAGCTTGATAGTCTGTTGACTGCTCAAAGATTCTAAATCTTTTCTTCCAATGACAACAATGTTCACTATTGAAGTATGGTGGTCTTACTGTGGAGTGCTCATCTTGTAAGATTGCTCGCAGAATTTGATATTCAGCCATTTGATCTTTTCTCACGTGCGATTAGGCGACTAAATGTGATACCTTACTCTGATACCAATTGAAAGTGCAAAGAGAGGGGGGGGTTTCAATTGTAACTTTTTGGATTGGATAGTCGACTAGGTAGGACCAGTAGTCGACTGTTAACTCACTGAATGCTAAAGTAAAATGCAGAAGGCAAATGACACCAAATATTTTATATTGGTTCAGATTCAATGTGAATCCTAATCCAGTCCCCTTGGGTTGCAAGGGTGTTCTCTGCATCTCTTTTGTGAAAGGTCTGGTACAATGGTTGTTTGAATAGAGCTCCTACGTCTACACTCAAAACACTCATAATCTTTTGATGCAATGCCTCACAAACTATACTATATCTCTCCTTTCTTTTTGTTTACACTATATGTTACACCTCGGAAATTTCCCTTAGCGTATAGTGAATAGATTAGAGAAGGGCATGATGTATACGAGGGTGGACAAGTAAGAAATCGTCTTAAATGATCCTAATTAAGATTTCCAAAGACATCCGGAATGAAGAAAGAAAGTTGTTAAGGAAAGTGAGTTATAAGTTAGTGTGTCGGGCAAAATTATGAGCATTAAGCTAATGATGCCTTAAGGATGTTTTGGAGAAGAGTTATGACGTTCCCTAGATTAATAATGAAGTGATAAACAAGTGCTAAGAAGGATCCATAAGGATTGGAGATCAAACGAAACGACGGGAACCATTCCGGTGGAACTGTGAGTTCCACGACCATGTTCCATGGACAGCATCATGATCCACAGACCGTGGATTTGTCCGTGGAACAGCCAGTAGAGAAGATGGCTGGCTGGTCGTGAACCACGACCAGTTCCACGGCCAACACTGGGTTCCACGGACCGTGGAATAGCCCCTGGAAGTCCCGCTGACTGAAATTGTTCCAAGCCTTTAAATGTGATCCCACTTCATTTATTTCATTTCCATCAGCCTTCTTCATCTCTCAAGACCTCTAGAACCTTCTCTATATTTCATCCATAAGAAAACAAAGGGAATCAAGGATCAACAACAAGAAATCAAGTGAATCAAGTGAAGGAAACTTCATTAAAGTCATTCAACTCAAGAAATCTCAAGAAAGGAAAAATAGGGTTTTGGTGGAAAAGGTGAATTTTCATCCAAGGCTTATTCCTCTATCATTTAAGGTAATTTTTATGGTCTTCCTATGTTGTTTGAAGTATTAATAAGTTGAAACACATGGATGGTAGAAGAGTATAGAAAATGGGTCTTAAATGGGTGAATAATGTCATTGTGGAATAGTAGTTGGAGTGAATCATGAAAATGAATGCGTTGAGATTATAAATGCGTTGTAAATGACATTTAGAACATGAAATGAGCATCATATGTGAAAGTACGCTATAATAGACTTTGGTCGTGATTTTGGAGAATTGGAGTAGAATTGTGAAATGTGAATAATGTAAATGAATGACGATTGTTGCTAGCGATATTGTGATTGTTGTTATGAATGTTGGGAGTTGATATGGAATATGGCGGAAAGTAGTATAAACAAGGGAAACGCTGCCCAATTTTCTTTAGCCTTAAGAAGCGCGTTTCGTAATTACGTAGCTAATGACAATACGAACTCTCTTGAAGGTAAAGACGCAAGCATTAAAGGAGAACGGGCAAGCAATAAAATAGTTAAGCGACGAAGGTATGTGAGGCTTAACCCTTCTTTCTAAGGCATGAATCTTATGCATGATTTTCCTTCCTCTTCGTGAATTTCCTACGTTCCAAAAGGTTAAAGGCCTATGTTCATGAATGGTCACATGAGATAAGAAATGCGCTATGAATACGAAGATGATAATGCTAAGCTTAACCCTAAAGATCCTAGAGACTACGATATGATGTACCTATGAAGCTAATGATGTCGATTATGATCCGTTAATGTCTTTCTCCCGTACACTCACCTTAAGATGTAGTCCCTCCAAGGTGAAACATAATGACTACGATTATTCCATAATGTAGTCGGGGGTCCACGACCTTACGTCACCCCGACACAACTATACTTGTTTCCAAGTTCTAAGGTATGAATTGATGATATATGTATAATGATATTGAATTATGATAGATGCCATGACATGTTCATAAAACGGATGATAGCGATGAGTCTATGATGATGTATGCTGTATGATGACAAATGCATGATGTGTATAGTGTGTGATTCCGCGCCTAATTGGCCGGGCATGTCACCGCTAAGGCGGGCCGCATACGATCCCACCGTGTCTGTAGATGGCGCATGTCACCGCTAAGGTGGTGTATGTTACATACTGCCTAGGGTCGGGCATGACACCACTAGTGCTGCATATGATGGTTACCCGGACGCGGGTTACCGACACGATGATGTATGATTGATGTGATGATGCATGTATGGAATGATGATGTATATGTGATATGATAAGGCATACGCTATGATAATACACATGATATACTTATGTATGATGTATGTATATGAAATGTATCTACGCTTAATAGAGTACACAGGTTGTCTCCTCATCTCATGACTTAAGATATTCTTATTATGCTTATTTCATTCCTGCCTTACATACTCAGTACAATGTTCATCGACGTCCGTTTCTTTGGATGTCGTGTTCATACGCCACGAGTGAGCGGGGGAGACGGTGCCAATCCATGGAGCTAGTGGGCGATTCGTGAGCACTCCATTTTCCGGAGGTGCCATTGATTATTCTTTTTGGTACATATATGTATCTATCTATGATTTGGGCACGACGGGGTCTGTCCCGTCCATACGTCTGGTACTCGTAGAGGCTCGTAGATACTCATGTGTGGGTATTATGGTCCCATGGTCCTCATGTATATGTATATATATATATATATATATATATATATATATATATATATATATATATTATTTTGATAGCGAAGAGAACTTATGTTTATAAAAGTAATTATGTTTCAAATGATGATATATATTTCCATGAATTTGAGCGATATTACGAATGAAAGTATATATAAACGAGAACGAGTGGTGTTCGGTGGTTAGCCCCGGATACCCGTCATGGCCCGTAGCTTGGGTCGTGACACTATAGATCACTCAGAAATACAATGTTTATGAAAAGTAAAGCAGAGATCTTGAGAGAATGAGACAAAGGTATAGCTCTTTTGTCTGGTAGAGCCTTCTTAAATAGCTGGCAGCTTGATGTCGTTTTTGGCTGTTGAAATTAAGCAACCCAAGAGATTTGATCCTTGGAAATAGGAATATTGAGGATCCTATATTCCAAGAATAAAGTTAAGTTTGTTGGAGCGAGATTCTTCATTCGTAAAATGCTTTGAGTAACAATTCATGTTCCTTCAAAGGAAGGAAAATCTCCTAGACACGTGCTTGATTTGAGAGCTTTAAGCTTGATTGAAATCGTAGAATATCCTTCCTTGAGCAGATTTGTGTGCTTGATGTAAATCCTCATAATTGCAGTTATCATAAATATGATGTGATCTTGTACTAATCTCCTTGATAGCTCTTCTTCCCTTATTAGCCGCAATCACCTTCAATTATGGCTTGATTGAGTTCTTCCTTTTTAAGACTTGATTGCAGTTGTCATAAATAATTGATGACTTTATTTATGAAGTGATTCCCTTGATATTTTTGCTTTTCTTATTTGGTTTTATTTCCATACCTACACAAGTAATTGTCATCATTAAAACTTGACGCTAACAATCTCCCCCTTTATATGAATGTGTTTGACTGAGTAATTGTACAAGTATGCTTTTAGAAGTTTAGTTGTACAAATATACTTTTCCCTTAATACACAATTTATATTCAGTTTTGACTCAAATGGTCCCATAAGTTTATAAAGAGTTGGTATAACTTTATCGTATATAAAATAATACTGGTATAATTATGATATATTTACATTATTGAGACACCTTTGGATCGTTGAAAACAGACGAAACGTTTTATCGAATCAACCTTAACGGGATATGGGAAGGCAATTTGTTAGATGTGGAGGATGCTACGCTTTTTATACACACACACATATATAGTTCATGCAGGGAAGTCTCGCCATTATCATCAAATTATTTTCTCTAGTCATCCTCCTATTAGAGCTGGTCCTTAAAAAATCGCATGTAAGTAAATTATGCAATATATAGTAGCATAACATGAAATATTCCATTTCTTGACATAATATTTTGAAACTGACTTTTGTGTCTTAAGACTTCAATGTGGACAAGCCTGGACCCTGAGACGTTTCCGCTGCCTTTGTAAAACTTATTCCACTACTGTTGAAATCTTATGCTAGCTATGGTTTGGTTCGCTCATAATAGGGGCATAGGGCAAGTTGAAACAAGGTTGAGACAATATTATTTATGTCACGACACTACCCAATTCGCTTGTGACTGACACGTACATAGTTGTTGACAACTGCAGGATTCAAAGCCACATGATAGGAAGAGCTATCGTTTTGTACCAAGCTTTTGTATGTATGTGGGTCCACGTACTGCACGTGATTAAATACCTTATGTTTGAGAATTCCATCTATTTTGTCACACATGGGCTGGAAATACTCCATGATTGTATGCTTAAAGGATGTTTGATCGATACTAGCTCATTCTTGTACTATAAGCAAGAAGTTCAACCGACTTTCAAATTTTAAGGGATCATTTTCAAAGCCTCCTTTTGTTTGCTATTTCATTCAAAAAATATATGGAGTGAGAGGATTGGATCGAGTCATGTAGCCGAAGAGAGCAACTCAACGTTACAAGAGCTTTGTGCGAGTCAATACGACTATGAGGCTCAAATACAAAAAGAAGGAACAGGATAATTACATTTTTGGACTTCCCAAAAGATTAATAACTAGTGAATATAATAAATGTACATATGTATACATATTATACTTATAATATACATAATCGGTATATTTTGGCTAGGCCCGTAATTAGTTTAGGCCAAGGGGCCAAAAATCAAAATAGCCCAAGAGAAACCCACAAAGAAGAAAAAGTATACCTATGAAATGCAAAAATAAATTAAAAGAAAAACAGATGTATCACAGAGAGAAACAAGGAAAATTTCCGAGAGAGGCTGCAAACCCTTCTCTCCTCATTTTCTTAATTCCCTTTGGGATTTTCTCTCTGGAGAAAATCTCCAAAAAATTTAAAATGACGACTTACGGCACGATAGCAACGTCACCATCATCAGAGATGGAAAATATGAGATCAGGTGATCTCCTTCTAGGCATGCGCCGCCCCTGGAAAGAAATGCTCTCTTTCTCCCTCCCTGAAAGTTCAGGTGACGCTATTTTACGTATCAAAGAAAATTCTTCCTATTTCCACATGAACTACGTTATCATTATCCTTTTCGTGATCTTCTTAAGCCTCTTATGGCACCCGGTTTCTCTCATTGTATTCCTCATCACGTTAGCTGCATGGCTCTTCCTTTATTTCCTTCGCGATGACCCTTTGGTAGTTTTCGGGTACATTGTGGATGAACGTGTGGTTTTGACGGTCTTGTCAATATTTACGATGGTTTTGTTACTCGCGACATCCACCAAGAATGTGGTGGCAGGGGTAGCTGTTGGGGTGGCCATAGTGGTGGCTCATGGAGCGATTAGGAGGACTGACGATTTGAGATTTATGGATGAGGAGGAACTAGGTGGTGGTGGTCAATGGCCTACCAAGGTGCACTTGAAAGATACTGCTTCTTCTTCATTTTCTTCCTGATGTAATTCATGACCTTCATCTCATTTTCTCTATTATATTGACGGCTAACTCATTCATTCTTAATCCACCTCTAAGTCTATTGATAACGGAAGCTATATTCTTAAATTTTGTTTTTCATTATTATACCTTGGTAAAGGTGCAAATATACCCCTCAAGTTTGCGATTTAGAGCATTTATACCCCTCGATACAAAAGTGGTTTATATATACCCCTGCCGTTACAAAATGATGCAAATATATCCTTTTCGCTGATCGGAGTTTTAAAAAAAATTATTTAGGTTATTTTTTAATTAAAAAAATACCACGTGACTTTAAAAAAAAGTCTACCCATTTTTTTTTTTTTGAGTAGACATACTTTTCTAAAGCCACATAGTAGTTTTTTTATGATGGGTCGGGTCTAGTTCGTTTAAAAAAATGGGTAGACTTATTTTTTTTTAAAGTCACGGAGATAATTTTTTTAAACGAAACATACCCGACCCATCGAAAACAAAAAATTACTATGTGGCTTTAGAAAAGTATGTCTGCTAAAAAAATGGATGGACTTTTTTTTTTTTTTAAAGTACGTGGTATTTTTTTAATTAAAAAATAATTTAAATGATTTTTTTTAAAAACTCCCGTGAGCAAAAAGAGTATATTTGCACTATTTTGTAACAGTAGGGATATATTTGCATATTTTGTAACGGCAGGGATATATTTGCACTATTTTGTAACGACAGGGGTATAAATACATCACTTTTGTAACGAGGGGTATATCTGCTCTAAATTAGAAAGTTGAGGGATATATTTGCGCCTTTGCCCTTATACCTGTAAAATTAGCGGCGGATTGAGCTTTTCCTCCGATACATATCGAAATATGATTTTGAAATACGTTCTAAGAGTGGATCCTATCTTGTGCGGACGAGCTGGTGGGGTTGCATCATTCTAGCATTTGTAAAACGATTTAAGTACCAATGTTGTGATATTTTCTATAAAGAGAGAAATCATATATTTTGGAATCCTTTTTTAACTTTAAGGTAATACTCGATTATGTAAATGGTGAATTCTCTATCGTTTATTGCTCTAACGTAATTTGAGAAGGATGTTTACTGGATTCTATTAAAATCGTTGAATCGCTTATGAACCATGATTTGAGATGACTTTTGAGAATTTATTTGATGTACTAAATATTTTGGGGTTACTATTTGAGACAACCGACACTGGTTCAAATATTGAATTCGTAACCATGGAACTATACATATCGGTGTAGGACACACTCCACGGCTATGTCGAGGTTTGATGGTAAAGTCCCGCGGCCCATTGAGAGGGAAAATGTATTGGGAAGAAACAAGCAATAACCAAATTACACGACGAGGTAACAGTGGAAGACATACCCAAGTCAAAACTTCCCACACTATTTGAACCAAGAGAAGACAATAAACACTAGCACAAATGGAAATACGGATAACAACTATACCAACAATAAAATAGCAAAGCAAGCAAAAATAAATTGAATGCAAGAGACACCAAATTTACGTGGTAAAACCCCTTCAAGGTGAAGATGAAACATCCACGGGACCTCTGACCCACAAAAGCTCCACTATAATCAACAAGAGTTACAATAATGTTCTCCAAATGACTACAACATCAACGCCAAGCAAGGAGCAACAATACCTAAAAGATAGCACCAAAACTATTAAAGAAAGGAGAGAAATTGCCCCTGAAAACGAGCTATTGTTCGTACTCGAAAACTGGAGCTACAGACCACAAAATCCAATCTGCACCATTGAAATTGAAGAACCAGATGTTGAGAACCCCCAGTTCAAATTTGAGAACGATCCACCAGTTAACGAATCGGCAAACGCATTTTGAAGTGGACTACTGTAGTTGATTTTCAATGTGCGAAAATCGGCACTTCTCTCTCAAGTTTTCTCTCTATATGGCTGCTATGAATTCACTCTTGTGTTCTGAAATAAGACCTAAGTTGATCCTATATATAGTGAATTTTAGGACAAAAGTGGGCTAGTCCAAATTGGAGTGGGTTTTATTAATCCAAATCCACATAGGAAGGGAAAACACAAAAACCCAACAATTCTCCCTCTCCCGACTATGTGGAGGAAACCGACATCTGGGCGATCATGCAACACTCTTCAAACTTCCCTCTTGCAAAGCTTTAGTCAACATATCCGAACCATTATCATCGGTGTGAATCTTCTCAAGTTCAAGAAACTTAGAATCCAACACATCTCTAATCCAATGATATCTCACATCAATATGTTTCGACCTACCATGAAATTTAGAGTTCTTGCCAAGATGAATAGCACTTTGACTGTCGTAATAAAGCACATACCTCTCTTGAGCAAAGTCAAGTTCCTTCATAAATCTCTTCATCCAGAGCAACTCTTTACAAGCTTTAACGGCAGCAATAAGCTCAGCTTTTGTAGTAGATAGAGCAACACATTTTTGCAACCTAGATTGCCAAGACACAGCTCCCCCTGCATAAGTAATCAAGTAGCCTGAAGTAGACTTGCGAGTATCAATATCACCGGCCAATCTGAATCGGTGTAACCACAAAGAATAGGCTTCCCTGTCCCAAACCACAAACTCATACTAGAAGCGCAACAAAGATATCTCAGAATCCAGTTCACAGCATTTCAATGCTCTCTTCCTGATTAGAAAGAAAATGGCTGACAATACCAAAAGCATGAGAAATATCTGGTCTTGTACAAATCATCGCATACATCAGACAGCCAGTGGCTGAAGCATAATGAAATTTCTTCATACCTTCCTTCTCATCCTCATTCGAAGGACACTGCTTCATGCTCAATTTGAAGTGCATAGCTAAAGATGTACTGACAACCTTAGTTTTCTCCATGTTGAACCTGCGAAGTACTTTCTGAATGTACTTCTCTTGTAATAACCACAACTTCTTGGCCTTCCTTTTTTCTTCACTATCCATGGCCTCATCAAAACTTTCAGGTTCTCCCCCGTCAATCAAAAGTATAAACTCATTGGGAGAATAACAAGATGAAGGTACTTTCTTTCTAGTAGATCTTCTGAGAGAACTCTCTGGAGTATCAGTAGCAGTGGTTCGGTTGCTGTCCAACCACATCATCTTCCACTAGAGCATCAACAACATCATGCTAGTCATTCTGAACATGATCACTATCTTCATTATCACCTTGATCTTCATTATTTTGAAGATTTTCTTCTGGTGCAATACTCATAGGAACTGGATCAATATCAACTAAGCTTTCCTTTGCTCTGAGAATCAACCTTCTCAGCTTTGTCAATATCTTCAATTGTCTGGTCTTCAAAGAACACAACATCACGGTTTCTAACGAGTTTCTTCTCAACTGGATCATAGAAACGATAGCCAAATTCGTCATGACCATAACCAATGAAGATACAGTGCCTAGTTTTAACTTCCAGCTTTGACCTCTCATCTTTAGGAACATGCACACCAGCCTTACACCCGAAGACTCTCAGATGAGCATAAGAGATATCCTTACCCAACCAAACTCTGTCAGGGACATCACCATCCAAAGTAACAATAGGAGATAAATTAATAAGATAAGCATCAGTATTGAGTGCTTCTTCCCAAAATGAATTTGGCAACTTAGCATCTGAAAGCAAACATCTAACCCTCTTAACTAGAGTTTTGTTCATCCTCTATGCTAAACCATTTAACTGAGGAGTCTTTGGAGGAGTTTTCTGATCTTTGAATACCCTGCTGTCTACAATAATTATCAAAAGGACCAATGTATTTACCACCATTGTCTAAGCAGATGCATTTTAGTTTATTCCTTGTCTGTCTCTCAACCAAGGCCTGAACTGTCTTGAACACATCAAGTACTTGATCCTTGGACTTCAAAAGAAATACCCAGAGTTTTCGAGAATGATCATCAATAAAAATCACAAAGTAAAATACACCACACAATACTTTAAAAGGACCACACAAATCAGAATGTACTAACTCCAGCAAATTAAGCTTTCTTGAAGGCGAATGACTCTGAAAAGAAACTATTTTCTGTTTTCCGGCTAAGCAATGAACGCATCTCTTTAACTTTGCTTGTTTCACTCCAGAAAGCAAATTCTTCTTAGCCAAATTATTAATCCCCTTCTCGCTCATATGACCCAACTTTCTATGCCATAACTCTGATGAAGTATCATTCTCCACTAAATTTACTGAGTCACTACAAATGGAGCCCTGAAATAAGTACAAGTCAGATATCTTGTTACATCGAGCCACAACCATTGAACCTCGAAGAAGCTTCCACTGGCCACCACCAACGGTTTGATCATAACCCTCATCATCAAGCTTTCCTACAGAAATTAAATTCAGACGAACATCTGCAGCATGCTTGACATTGTTAAGAACCAATCTCGAACCATTCTTACTTTTCAAGTAAACTGTTCTAATGCCAAATACCTCAACCTCACTATCATTGCCCATTCGTAGCATTACAAAATTACTTGGAGTATAAGAAGAAAATAATTCATTCTTTGGCGTGACATGAGAAGTGAATCCACAAACCAGGTAGACTCATCACAAACAAGATTGATATCATTTTTACCACAAGCAACAAGAAGATCGTCCTCAACCTCACTATCATTGCCCATTCGTAGCATTCCAAAATTACTTGGAGTATAAGAAGAAAATAATTCCTTCTTTGGCGTGACATGAGAAGTGGCACCTGAATCCACAAACTAGGTAGACTCATCACAAACAAGATTGATATCATTTTTACCACAAGCAACAAGAAGATCATTTTCAACAACAACAACAACAACAACAACACGATTTTCGTTATCGCCATCTTTCTTTTGCTTTTTATGGTTTCTCTTAAACTTATAGCAATGTTTCTTGATGTGCCCTTTCAAGTGACAATAGTCATATGTAAGATTCTTGTACCTGGAGGATCTTGACTTGCTTCTACTTTTGCCTCTGTCATTTTGACCTCTAAAATTGCTTCTCCCCTTGTCTTTAGTAACCAAAACATCGGAGTGTGAAGCTGAAGAAGACGAAGCTTGAGATCTTCTTCTCATCTTTTTATTCAAAACACAACACTCTTAGCATATTCCATAGTTACACCATCACTGGGAGCAAAATTAGTCAAAGAAACTCAAAGAGTTTCCCAAGAGTCTGGCAGAGTATTAAGAAGCCAAAATCTCTGTATTTCTTCATCAAACTGGACACCCATCCAGACAGCTGATTAAGGACACCCTAAAAATTATTTATATGATCAGAGATAAGACCGCCCTCTTTGTATCTAATATTCATCAATTTTTCAGTTGGAACAAGTTATTATTGCCAGTTTTCGAAGCATAAAGTGTCTCGATCTTTTAGCATTTGTCTCATTCACAATATGATTTCGACCATTATCTTCAACCCATTGCCTAATATAGCCACAAACCTGTAAGTGCTCGAATTTTCAATCCTCATCTTCAATAGACTCGGGTTTCTTAGAAGAAAACACAGGTAAATGTAATTTCTTGACAAATAGAAGATCTTTCATCTTGCTTTTCCAAATATGGTAAATACTGCCATTTAAGCAAATCATCTTGCTCATATTTGCCTCCATCATTCAACTAGGCAATCTACACAACTAAATATAACCACAAGCTCTGATACCACTTTTTTGGGAAGAAACAAGCAATAACCAAATTGCACGACGATGTAACAGCAAAAGAAATACCCAAGTCAAAACTTCCCACGCTATTTGAACCAAGAGAAGAAAATAAATACTAGCACAAATGGAAATCCAGACAGCAACTATACCAATAACAAAATAGGAAAACAAGCAAAAATAAATCGAATGCAAGAGACACCGAATTTACGTGGTAAAACCCCTTCAAAGTGAAGAGGAAAAATCCACAGGACCTCCGGCCCACAAAAGCTCCACTATAATTAAAAAGAGTTACAATAATGTTTTCCAAATGGCTAAAACATCAACGCCAAGCACGGAGCAACAATGCATAAAAGATAGCACCAAAACTAGTAAAGAAAGAAGAGAAATCACCCCTAAAAACGAGCTACTGTTTGTACTCCAAAACTGGAGCTACAGACCACAAAATCCAATCTTGACCATTGAAATTGAAGAACCAGATGTTGAGAACCCCTAGTTCAAATTTCAGAACGATCCAACAGTTAACGAATCGGAAAACGCAATTTGAAGCGGACTACTGTAGCTGATTTTCAATGTACGAAAATCAGCACTTCTCTCTCATTTTCTCTCTCTATATGACTGCTATGAATTCACTCTTGTGTTCTGAAAGAAGACCTAAGTTGATCCTATATATAGTAGATTTTAGGACAAAAGTGGGCTGGTCCAAATTGGAGTCGGTTTTATTAATCCAAATCCACATAGGAAGGGAAAACCTAAAAACCCAACAAAATGATCACTGCTTATAGTAATGAGTTTAAGTTGCCTCATAGAGTACTACGGGAAGCCCAGACAAGTAGTGTCAAATACTTGTGCTAGGTTGATCACCTAGTATCGTATCATTGTCAATGTCGATATAGTGCACCCAGTTAAAGGCATTTCTCACTTATTTTTCTTAAAGATTGATGTCAAGGAAAGATCTTGAAATACGTTTTACATTATTGTACTATTTTACCATTTAAATTGTTAATTGATATAAATTCTTTTTCTTATATCAATTATTATGCATGTATTATACTTTCTTTAACTCTTGTCTCACTTCATGAGGAAACGGTTTACGATACATACTAGACATGTGGAGTGTTACACCCCGTAGTTTGGGTACGTTAAGATTCGCTAGGTGGTAGTTGTACAATTGCGGGCGTGGGGTTATAGTTGAGGATATACGAGGCTATAGATATGTTCATTTTATGATTATCAGGGTTAAGTTCATATAGTAGGTCATGGAAGGGTTGGAGGACAAGGAAATTAGGAAGATTAAGATTCCAGAACCCTGGAGGAAAGTTAGATGAGACTTGGTACGGTAACCTTGGTATGACTTGGAGAAAGGATATCTTTCATTATATTATGAGTTTTGACATGAAACAAAAGCCTAAAGTGAAGTTTGGGAAGTCTAGTTTCCAACGCAACAAACCGTGCATCAATCAGACATCGAAATCAAACATTATGTGTGTTTTAAGATAGGCTGACAGGGTAGGGAATTAACCCTCCGCGAATGTGCCAGGAGATGGCACGAACGCATAGGGCAAGACCCTGAAACTCAGTGCGAATGCACCACGTGGCAGCGCGATCGCGCTGAGCAAATTTTAAGTCGGTCCAGGCAGAACCTGGACCGTTATATTAAGGGGTTACCCCCTTATTTCTTCAGCCCAAACACCCCAAACTCTCTCGAATATTCTGGAAATTTCCCCCAAATTCCCAACACCTAAATTTTAAGCCTAAACCTGGTATAATTCCTGAATTCTGGTCCAGATAGTGTACAGTTGCGATTATAAAATCATGTAGCGACGCGTTTCGGCTTAAGTTCAAGGTGGAGGAGTGAAGATATAGCAATATTATCGGGAGAAAGGTATGAATCTCTTATTATTAATGTTAATCTTGCTTTATTTATGGAGATAGGGCTGTTAAATAGTTATAAAATGTTTTTTTGTTGGTGGAAATATGGGATAAGCACTATATGGAATGTTTGTGGAGTGTTTTGGTATTGAGAATATTATGGGTGATGTTGGTATTGTTATTGTTATTGTTGCTGTTGGTTGGTGAATTGAGGTTTCAGGCTAGGCATATAAACAGGGGAGATGTTGCCCGATTTTCGGCAGGATATAGAATAGTTTAATTTGAAAGCTTAGCTCAAATATGCGACAATGCGTCTAACGATAGTGTGAATCCTCTCGAATGTAGATTTACGAGCTTGGATGGATAAGCGTAGCTAATAGGAGGTCGAACAGGTATGTTAAGGCTAGACCCTTTCTTTCCAAAGGCATGGTTCCTTTTGGTGAACTCATACATGTTTCCAAAATGTCCGTATTTTCCAAACCAGAGATTTATGATTCTGTAAGCTCTTATGACAACAACGATGGACATGTTTTTACAATGATAACGATGATGTAAAAGATGAGAATATTTCTATGATGATGATGATTTCATGTTTAAAAGTCCCAAGCTTATGAGTTCAATGTGAATATGAGAATATTGAGCTATTTCTTGATTTTCTCAATTTTTTTCATTGATGATGATCTCATCTCATGTTATTCATTCCCCCGTGGTGAGAAATGGCGATGATGATCATTCCATAATGTAATCGGAGGTTACCGACCTTACGTCGCTCAGGAAAGTCGTAGCTTTTGATTGGGCTCTCGTAAGTACGCTTATGTTATATAAGATTACACCATGTCTAACGACATGGGCAGACACCACTACGCTGGGCGTAGTGGGCGGCTATAGATAATGATAATTACATCGTGTCTAACGATACGGGCAGATACCACTACGCTGGACGTAGTGGGTGGCTATAGATAATGATAATAACACCGTTTCTAACGGCACGGGCAGACACCACTACGCTGGGCGTAGTGGGCGGCTATAGGTAATGATAATAACACCGTGTCTAAATGGCATGGGCAGACACCACTAGTGGGAGGCGAGCGATGGTTACCCCGGACGCGGGCTAATGATGATATTGTGTTTGATATGCATGAAAAGTGTTTTTTTAAAAAGCTAAGCATGCATGATATCTGTTTTACGAGGCAAACAGATGTACAGGTTATTCTCTTATCTCATGTTGTGCTCTATATCGCTTATTATGTCATTATTCATGTTCTGTACCTATTATCATGTTATTATTCATGCCTTACATACTCAGTACATTATTCGTACTGACATCCTTTCTTGTGGATGATGCGTTCATGCCCGCAGGATAAGGTAGCCAGCCGAGTGAGCCAGACCAGTACGATCTCTCCTCCGTCTCAGCCAGCGAGCTCCATTTAGACCGGAGCGACCGACCTTTTGGTATGCTATTTTTGATATACGAGTATGATAGGGCCTTGTCCTATCCTTTCTACAGTCTATATTCGATAGAGGTCTGTAGACAGTTGTATATAGTGGTATGTCATGCAGCTGTAGCTATCCTTCATTTGCATACAGTGTACATATTGACTAAGTCGGTCTACGTCGCCGTCAAGCCAAAATGGCTGGGACCGCTTCGATGGCAAGGGTTGCGGCCCCGGCGGGCCGGCTCGTTACGTTGGCCGGTGTCGCGGACACCGACACCGTAACTTGGCCTAAGTTTTTCGTTTCGATCCGATTTTTTGACTAATTCCTGAGGCCATCTGCTCACATACCAGATACCTAGTCCCACATAAAAACGTGTTATGAATGCGCATGTGGCCTCTGAATTTCCAACGGAGGTCTCGTTGACCGATTTAACCACCGATGCCTTAATTCCTGTTTCCTATCCAATGTCCCGAAACGCATCCGAATGCATTGGGAACCGAATCAAATGCACACACAAGTTCTAAACGACTATCCGGACCTCTTGGAATTGATGGAATTTCAAAAAAGGTTCGTTTGCCCAAAAGTCAACTTTGGGTCAACCTTGGGTCAACCATTTCCACTTTTAGCCCATATTTTTACCAAAGTTGCCCGAATCCAGTCTAGACACCCCGGGAAGCATATCAGCGGTCCCCTCGGGTAAAAAATGAGCCAATCAATGCTCGGGAATGGGCGAAAGTACCAAAAGAACTATAACGACCAAACGGGTCGTTATATCAGATACCAATTGAACCGTTGTTCGTCCTCGAGCAAAGAAAAGAAGGAAAGTAGGAAATACCTGAATCATCGAACAACTGGGGATATCGGCTACGCATATCAGATTCGGTCTCCCAAGTAGCCTCTTCCACAGAACGGTGCTTCCATTGCACTTTCACAGTAGCAATCTCCTTGGACCTCAACTTTCGAACCTGCCTTTCTAAGATCGCGATAGGCTCCTCCTCATAAGTCAAATTCTCATCAAGCAATATAGAATCCCAACGGATAATGTAGGTACCGTCGACATGGTATCTCTTCAGCATCGAAACATGGAAAACTAGGTGAACTCCCGCCAAGCCTGGCGGCAATGCTAACTCGTAAGCTACATCACCGATACAGTCCACGATCTCAAACGGGCCAATCTATCTAGGGCTCAACTTGCCCCTCTTACTAAACCTCATAACACCCTTCATGGGTGAAACCTTCAATAGAACCTGATCACCAATAGCAAACTTTAAATCCCGAACCTTCCGGTTTGCGTACCTCTTCTGTCGGCTCTAAGCTGCCATGAGTCTGGCCTGAATAACTCTCACTCTATCAAGGGACTCTCTCAATAGATCCGTGCTCCTAGGTCGAGCCTCAAACCCATCGAACCAACCAATCGGAGATCTACACCTTCTACCATATAAGGCCTCAAAAGGCGCCATACCAATACTCGAATGATAGCTGTTGTTGTATGCAAACTCCACCAAGGGCAAGTGCTGATCCCAATAACCACCAAAGTCAATAACACACGCTCTCAACATGTCTTCGAGCACCTGAATGGTCCGCTCGGACTGGCCATCGGTTTGGGGATGGAAAGCTGTACTAAAGTCCAATCGAGTACCCAACTTATCGTGAAATGCTCTCCAGAATCGGGAAGTGAAGATAGTACCCCGATTAGATACCACAGAAATAGGGAGCCCATCTAATCTCACAATATCCAGAATATACATCTTGGCTAACTTCTCCGCAATATAAGAAACCTGAACCGGAACAAACTGAGCGGACTTAGTCAGTTGATACACTATCACCCAAATAGAATCAAACTTGCCAACGGTCTTCGGAAGGCCCGTGGCAAAGTGCATAGTAATCCTCTCCCACTTTCACTCGGGAATGGGCATCCTCTGAAACACCCCACCGGGTCGCTGATGCTCATACGTTACCTGTTGATAATTTCCACACTTAGCCACAAAATCAACTATATCCCTCTTCATTCGGAACCACCAATAGTGCTGTCTCAAGTCACGGTACATCGTAGTCACTCCTGGATGAATGGAATAGCGAGAGCTGTGGGCCTCAGATAAGATCAACTGAATTAGATCACTAACACGAGGAATGCATACGCAACCTCTAATCCTCAGAATGCCCTCAGAATCAATCACGACCTTCTTGGCCTCCCCTCTCGACACCCTATTTCGAATCTTGCTCAACTGGGAATCCTTAAACGGATGAGCTTTGATCCGATCCAATAACAATGATCTCGCCTCTATACCAGCCAAAATCCTGCCCGAGGTCGAAATGTCGAGACGGACGAAACTGTTGGCTAGAGTCTGAAACTCCATGGCCAACGGACGCTCGGAAACAACCAATCGAGCTAACTCCTCATACTCATTGCCTTGTGACTCAAGGCATCAGCCACCACATTGGCTTTGTCAGGATGATACAGAATGGAGATGTCATAGTCCTTCAAGAGTTCCATCTATCGGCGCTACCTGGAATTAAGATCTCTCTAGGTAAACACATACTGAAGGATACGGTGATCGATAAAAACCTCACAATGGACACCGTACAAGTATTTCCTCCAAAGCTTCAAGGCGAAGACTACGGCCAACAACTCCAAATCATGGGTAGGGAAATTCTTCTCATAAACTTTCAATTGATGGGAAGCATAAGCTATCACTCTGAGTAAGGCTAGGATCAGGGCTGTGGTCTAAAGAAGCTTGAGCTTTTGAAAGCTCTCCTCACAATCATCCGTCCACTGGAACGGAACATCCTTTTGAGTCAATCTGGTCAAGGACAAAGCAATAGCAGCAAAACCCTTTACAAAGCGATGATAATAACTGGCCAAACCCACAAAACTACGTATCTCAGTAACAGTAGTGGGCCTCGCCCAACCCCTCACAACCTCAATCTTCTGTGGGTGAACCATAATTCCTTCTTTGGACACCACATGACGCAAGAATGCCACAGACTCTAACCAGAACTCACACTTAGAAAATTTCGCAAATAGGCTATGTTTCTTCAACAACCAAGGACAATACGAAGATGTCTCTCATGCTCCACTCTACTCTTGGAATATACCAAGATGTCATCAATAAACACAATCACAAAAGAATCAAGGAACGGCCTAAAGGTGCCATTCATCAAGGTCATAAATGTAGTTGGGGCATTGGTAAGCCCGAAAGACATCACTAGAAACTCATAGTGGTCATATCTCGTCCGAAATGTTGTTTTCGGAATATCTTCTGCCCTAATCTTTAACTGGTGATAGCCAGAACGCAAATCAACCTTAGAAAACACCAAAGCACCCTGAAGCTGGTCAAATAGATCATCAATACGAGGCATAGGGCAATTGTTTCGGATAGTGACCTTATTCAACTGGCGGTAATCAATGCACATCATCATGGTCCATCTTTCTTCTTCAGAAATAACACTGGAGCACCCCAAGGGGAGACGCTCGGTCTAATGAACCCATTGCTCAATAAATCCTGTAATTGTTCCTTAAGCTCTCTCAACTCGGCACGTACCATCCGATATGGTGGGATGGAAATAGGACGAGTACCCGGGTTCACATCGATACAGAAATCAATGTCACGATCGGGTGGTATACCCTCAAATCTGACGAAAATACCTCCGCAAACTCGCTCATAATAGGAATAGACTCAAGGGATGGAGATGCAATAGTCATATCACAAACACGTGCCAAATACGCTAAACACCCTTTACTAACTTCTTTGCCCGAAGAAAGGAAATAATCTTCTTCGGAGCAGGACTAGGAGTACCTCTCCACTCAAGCCTAGGGATGCCTGGCATGGCTAAAGTGACTATCTTAGCGTGAGAGTCCAAGATTGCATGATAAGGAGCAAGCCAGGACATAACTACTATAATATCAAAGTCCACCATATCCAGAATCATCAAATCTACCCAGGTGTCGTACCCCATAAAAATAACTAAACAAGACCGGTAGACTCGATCAAAACCCAGAATCTCCGACTGGAGTGGACACATGAATAGGTATATCTATGGTATCACAGGGTGAATCCCAATCAATGGCATGAAATGCAAATACATACGAATAAGTGGATCCAGGATCAAATAACACAGATGCTGCTCTATGACGGACATAAATGGTACCTGAGATCACAGCATCTGAGGCCTCTGCCTTGGGCCTACCCGAAAATGAGTAACAGTGGTCTCCACCACGCCCGATGCGGGATCCTTATCTCGCACTCGAGTACCACTTCTAGCCGGGCCGGGACCCACCTCTAGAACCATGGGGAAGTACCGCGCCGACCGAGCATCGCTCATACGAGAAGTCCCTCCTCGCCACCGGATGACACAAGAGTCCTCGGGGCCGGTAATTCCGCCTAGGTCGGGGACATCTCCTGGCAACATGCCCAACCTCTCCACAAGAGAAACAAGTAAGAGGAGTCGAATGCTGAAACACGGAAACTGAAGACCCGGATAAAACAGTCTGGTCCACTGGTCTAGAGAACGAACTCTCAGGAGCTCTCTGTCTAGGCGGCTCACTGGAGGAATCCGATAATGCTGAGTGCACGAGACGATCAGAATAGGGCTGAGGTGGCCTCGAAAACTGACCGGCCCCCCTCATACTAGAACCCCCAAAACTGCTAGTCTGACGTGGCCTCTTGTCACCACCACTAAAAGTACGGGCCTTGGCGCCCTCAACTATAGAAGCATGCTTAATAATGGACCGGAAGGAAGCCCCCATACTTAATAATGGACTGGAAAGAAGCCCCCATAGACTTCATCTGAAGACAAGGAATCTGTAGAGAGCCCACTAATCCTCCCACGAAGCGTCTGATCCTATCAGCCTCAGTAGGGATCAACAGAGTAGAATATCGGGTCAAGTAGAGAAAACGGGTCACATAAGACTCCAAAGACATGCCTCTCTGCTCAAGGTGTAAAATATGCTCCTTACGAGCCTCTCTTAAGGATCAGGGCACATACTTTTCAAAGAAGGCCCGGTAGAACTGAGTCCAAGTCAAAGGTGGAGAACCCTCAGGTCTGCACGCCACGAAATACCTCCACTACGTCTTCGTGTCACTGCGAAACTGGTAGGACACATAATCAACGCCGTGGGTCTCCACTACCCCTATACGGTGTAGAAACTTATGCATATCAAGAATAAACTCATAGGCATCCTTAGACGACCTCCCAACGGCTCACTCGCAGAACCTCGATGGCTCTAATTTCACTCGAACCTCCTCACCAGGTCCCGATCGCCGTGGGGTCATAACTCTGTGTCTCTACCGAGGTTATCCATGGGCCTAATATCCTTCCCAGGGGCAGGTATAGCATCAATGCGCGAAGCCATGGCTACGGCGGGATGTGCTAACCGCGTGGTTCCATGCCGTGCACACCCGCGCCCCAACCCAGTCCTCTGAACCCCCGCCGAGAGTATTAAAACGCGGCCGCTCTCCGGGCATCAAGGTGAAGTCGATCCTCGCTATAGATGTCATGCATGCACCGACCTCGGCCGTAAGAAGCTCGGTCGTGTCCGTGAGAGAAGGCCATGCCATCCTCTACGGTCCTTGGTCCCTACCAATTTGAATAGTACTTATGGCTCGGGAGACGGAGCCTCTCTCTCGCTCGCCGGCCCACCGTCCGCGAGACTCTACTAGACACACTCTTGTATTAAAGACCGGGTAACCTAGGCTCGATGCTAACTTGTCACGACCTATTTGCATTAGGCCGTGCGGCATCTACCTTCCCACCTCGGTAGGCTTAACCTTAACTCAACATGAACTAATACATAGAATAAGGATAAGTAAAGTAAAATAATGTAAGTCTCACAATATATATATATATATATATATAAGTAGTATAAATGAAATCCACGCAAAGATTTGTCCGGTCATACAATAGCATCTAAATCTCGGTGAATACTAAAGGTCTGAATAATAATACATAAGTAATCTCCAATCATGTCTCTGAATGGAAAGCAAGACATAAGTAATAGAAGAGTCTTCGAGGTAAGCGGACACCATGCTCACCGTAGAAAACTCAAGTTGAAGTTGAAGAGTCGATCAACCACGAGTCAGAGAAGTAGATCCGACCTAATACTCTGCATTCACAAAAGAATGCAACAAGTGCAGGTCAGTACAAACAACAATATTGGTAGGCATCATCGGCCGACCAAGCATAGATAACACAATTCAGAAAATAAGTAGACAGCAAGGAATCGAACAAGTATAAGATAATAAGATCAGAACCAAGTATTCGTCGTCGGCCACGTAAAGCCTCTAAACCCAAGTACACCAAGTCCGAAATATGTATATATCCAATTCACTCATCACAATAGAATGATCACGATCAATCTTCATAACAGAGTCATCACTATCCAATCATCACAACACCTCAATCAAGTCATAGTGCAATGCAATAATGGAATAGATGAGATATAATGCCATACAAATGAGGTGTACACATGTACTCCGGACAGAAATATCGACGTCTCGGTAGCACAACCCAATGTGATTCGCGAAGTCTATGCCACCCATCCCGAATCTTCTCCCAACGTACGACGGATCGTTAATTGCTCACAGTGGAGTCTCACCGCACCACCACGGGGACCGCGAGTCATGCACTAACAATTATTCCGGAATAACATCTAATCGGCCATGCAACAATAATGCCGGAATAGATCGTCGGCCATCGCCTCTCACAATCACTCGGCCATCAATCAATGATACCATAATTAAAGAGACCATGCATCATGAATATAGGAATGTATTCAATACACTTATCAACGATTTCGAATCGAACCTCAACCTCGTACATCGGCCTTCTCACAATCACTCAAGTAAAAGAGTTTATCAAACGTTAGTTTCATATAATCAACGATTCGAATGGATCTTCGAATATCGACCTTTTTACAATCACTTAGGTTAAGGAGTTTATCAAATATCAATTTACTCAATCAACGATACCGGATCATCCCGGTATCGACCATGCATCATGAATGTGTGAGAATGAGTGCAATGCGTACATCAAGTATCAACAATCAAGTTCAATATCACAAGTACCACGAAGGGGTACGCAATCAATATATCATATCACAATACCATCAAGGGTATGCCAACAATGTATCAATATTACTAGTACCAATAATGGGTACGTCAATAATGTATCACAATGCAAATACCAACAACGGTATATCAACCATATCTCAAATAAGATACAAGATAGAAGTCCGATATTCACCACTACTTGTAGCATCAACCATCAAATGGAACAATACACACACATAACGGGGTGGCTAGTCCCAACACATATCAAGGCCTAACCTAAGGCATTATCCAACCCAACTTCATACCCGAAGGTTCGCATGCTGTCTCCGACATTATATTCTAAATATGTGATTCTCTATGCATAGTCTCACTAGTAGGTAAGCTATAACCTACCCGGGACCGCTCGAACCACGACACCAACAAGTCACTCTATTGCCTTGCCCTTCCTTCCGGCTCGAACCAAAGTAGTCTAAGATAATCTAATTCTAAATTAGAAATCATAGAGAATGATACTAATATTGCTATGACATCAATTAGGTCCATTTTAACCCTAGAAATTGAGAAAACGGGCTCATAAGGGCAAAAGGGAAAATTCGCGGGAAAAATACCAAATTAAGTGCTAGGGAGTCCTAACCCAACCATTAATTATTGAATTAACTCAAGAATTGTCCCAAATCGATTTCAAGTAAAAATCCCCAAATCGGGTATGAACCCCAGAAGTCTCCAAATTTGAAATTCAACATTAAAAGTGGAAGACGAGGTTCAAGCTTAGATTCATTTCATATTTTAACATTAACATCATCAATTTATCAATTATAATCTAGGAAAAGTCTCTTCAAAATCCTCCTTCAAATTCCATTTCTAAGGGATTGAAAAGAAGGGGAAAATCTAAGATGATTGGGATTAAGGAAGGGTAAAGGATTAGATAAAGTTTTAGCTCCAAGAATTTCTTCAATTTGACTCCAAGAAAAGATTCCTCAAGTCTCAAATATCGAGATATGAAATAATGAGGGCTAAGACTCATTTAATGACACATTTAATGAGAAATCGCGTCCGTCACCGCCTCGGCGGCAGAGATGCCGCTACGGCCACCCGACCGCTTCACGGGGTCAAGGCAAAATACACATGGACAACCCGGCGGTCAACATACCGCCAACGCGGGTGCCGCTCCGCGGGCCGGTGCCGCCAAAGTGGATACCGTACACCGAATTCCCCTAAGTTTTTAAGTCTTCGATCCGATTATTTGAGTTATTCCCGAGGCCATCTACTCACATACTAAACACCGCAGTCCCACATAAAAACGTGCGCGAATGCACTCGTGGTCTCAAAATTTCCAACGGAGGTCTCATTGACCGAGTCAACCACCGATGCCTTAATTCCCATTTCCCATCCAATGTCCAGAAATGCATCTGAATGCATTGGGAACCGAATCAAAGGCACACACAAGTTCTAAACGACTAACCCGACCTCTCAGAATTGACAGAATTTCGAAAAAGGTTCGTTTGCCAAAAAGTCAACTTTGGGTCAATCACTTCCACTTTTAGCCCGTATTTTTATCAAAGTTGCCCGAATCCGGTCTAGACACCCCGGGAAGCATATTAGCGGTCCCCTCGGGTCAAAAGTGAGACAATTAATTCTCGAAAATGGCTGAAAACGCCGCCAACCGTAATTACCAACAACGGTTCCAAAGAAAGTGTTTTGGATTTTTTTCCGGATCAAATCTCGAACGTGTCCAAAGAATGCTTTTTGATAGTAGTGGCGTATAAACACTATGTACCGGTGAATACGGTTATAGGCAAGTTAAGATTAAACTCATAAGCATAAAATCATAAAATCAATAGAATGAACCACTATGGTTAGAACCTAGGAAGACATAACCATATTGTTACGGTTCACTTTTACGCGGGTGCATAAAAGCTACTAAGAGGTTGTTAGTGCTCTAATTGGATTTTAGTATTTTAGAGTCGCCACCTAATTTATTTAAGAAAAATCAGGTAAAAAAGATTTTTCAAGTGAGAGAGAAATCTTTTGGTACCAAACTTCAAAGTAAGGGTTCTGCCGATCCCTTAGGGAAGGTTTTACGCACCTTAGTATTAAAGATCCGTAGAATACGGTTGACCAACGAGCTTCAACGTGTGATTAATGTATTATTTTCTTAAAAGTTTTTAGCTTTCCACAAAATGTCATTCATTTCTTTATCATAAACTCAACAAAAATTTTGGGGAAAATATCCCCCTTAGAATAAGGGGGTTTAGGTTTCAAAATCCGTATAAGTGTTCAACTCACTTTATTGCTGGACTAAGACACACTCGGGATTTCTCCCAAGTATAGTCACTACTATTTTATTCCTAATAAAATGAGTTTAGTCCTTATAGGTTTTATTATATATATAGGGAAGTATGGAGTATATCTCCCATTTTTATTTATATATATAGAGTATATCTCCCATTTTTATTTATATATATAGAAAGAAAGTTTATTTAAATCCATTTTTATCCATTTTGAAGCTCAATAAGTCAACTTATATTCATACCCAAAGCCATCTTATCTCCATTTAGTCCAAGTGGATTTCCCTTTGTTTTTTGTCCTTTAAGCCCAAAAATCTCATCTTTTCTTCTCTGAAAATTTCTCTAAGTCCAAAATGTAGACATAAAATGGATTTCGCTTTTTTCTTGCAAATCTGGATATCCATTTTCAATCTCCTGTCTGGCTTTCATAAAAATAAAAAAATTGTATTCAAGTTTTTTTTTTTTTTTTTTTTGAAGTCCAATTTCAATCCTAACTCAAAACCAAGGCCCAAAGGGACAAAGCAATTACATATTTCGATCCGAAAATAGTTCATCAGTAGGCTTAAGGCCCAAAATCAATTTAATCATTGCCATTTTTATTTCCAGATTTTACAGAGGGCGGAGGGCCTAAACTATACCTAGTCTCATTCTAAAAATTATTTGACCTAAAACCAGTTTTAAATTTGAAAATGATTAAGTACCGAATTATTTGACTTAAAACCAGTTTTAAATTTGAAAAGGATTAAGTACCGAATTCATGCAAGATTAATATTACTTGAGTTAAAAAAAAAATGGTTTAGGCAACATTCCTAATAACACTATGTGTTTCCTAAGTTCTAGCATCCATATGGGTTTCAATGTTTATAAGTGTTTTTACAAATTGCAAGCCTATACAAGAATGAATTAAAGGAGAGGAAAGTTTAGGCTGGTGGGCCTACCTATGCCCACCAGTTACTATTTTCACCCATAGTTGAGCCTTTATGCAAATATTAGCTTCCCTTTCAAACCATCTGACTCGATCAAAGATAAAGGTTGGGCCTCAGGCCCAACAGGTTTCAGATGCAAAGGAGTGGCCCGAGTGGCCCGATATGCGATTACATAGGACACAAAATAAGAACAGGATTAAAGGCTATCTAAGACTTGTTTATTAAACTAGCAATGGGAACTAATCATAATCATACACACACATATACGCGAACATATACTTAACCATTTAAATCAATATGGCACAAAGGCCTGGCCCAAAAATAAAGACAACCAAACAACACCAAAACATTAGAGAAATAGGGAGGGCAGAAGGCCCAAATGCCAATCAGAAGGTGAAAATAGCCCAGGAAAAACAAGCAAAGGCCTAAGCAGAGTCAATTATCAAGAAAGCCCAACATGGCATAAGTAAAGAAACAAGCCCAATAAAAAAAACGTTTATAATGCATAGGCTAGTAATTGTGAGCCCACATGAGTGATATACCTTGTTTATGCTAAATATAGAAGTTCTCATATACCTAAAGTACGGGGACCTAGACATACTTCGTATATTTAGATGTATCTTTTGTATATTCAAACAAAAATAGCTTTCAAGTTTAGAAAAAGAAACCCTTTAATGATGATTGACATTTAAAGACTATATTCAAAAGCATTAAGAGGGAAAGGAAGACAAGTAAATGGTATACACACAACTTAAAACTTAGCAACTCGGAGGGCAATGTGATTGCTTGTCTTACAAGAACGAGACATAAGTATTATTTTAAACCCTTAAAGAAAATAAACCAACATGCATTGCACACAGATTTGATTCATTTTTTAACTCAAAGGGTCCCATGTGATGTGGCTTCACTTAGAGGAACCCTAAAAGCTTGGAAGGAAGAAAATTGGGTTGAGTTTTGACTTGAAACTCAAAGCCCTATCACCCTTCTTCCTAGTCCTAGGTAAGTCACATCTATGTTTGACCAAATCCCAAGTGACATCCTCATGATATCCCTCCATTACTTAAATGTATAGATGCTCAGGTTATTTAAATAAGTAAGCAAACAATCAACAAGATCATAGAGAGCAAGGGTGCAAGGTTCTGATTATAATTATATGCTTTTAGCCATAGTCAACTAGTCATGACACAGAAAAACTCCAAACAATATTCAATATATCTTATTTAACATGATGGGGTATATCCTAAATGATTTAATGCCAGCGACGACTTTAAGTGAAGAGGCAGAGTACCAAACTTCACACAGAAGACCAAACCATATCAAACAATCAGGGGCCAAGTAGGGATATTACGTCACTCCGGTAAAGTGGTAACTCTTATTTGGGCTCTCATGCATGCTACTTATATTGTATATGTATATGATATGTGTATTTATATATATATATATATATATATATATATATATATATATATATATATATATATATATGAGGATGGATATGGGAAAACGTCGAGGAATTATATCGCATAACACTCCGATTAGTTGGTATATTATGATATTGTCCCGAATGCGGGATGCCCGGACCCGAGATCATGGTTATGGATCGGCCTACACGTTCCGCAGCACTATTATGTTTTATATGTAAGAAAAATGTTTTCTTTAAAAAGGCTAAGCACGCATGGTATCCGCCTTACGAGGCAATCAGATGTACAGGTTATCTTTATCTCATGTTATGTTCTGTGTCTTTTATTATGTTGTTATTCATGCCTTACATACTTAGTACATTATTCGTACTGATGTCCTTTCTTGTGGACGATGTGTTCATGCCCGTAGGTTCGGGTAGTCGGCCAGACGATCCAAACTCCCGCAGACTCTCCACTCGCCTGGCAGTCGATGCGCCTCCATTTTGGTTCGGGTCGCAACCCTTTATGGTATGCTATTTTGACATGTAGGTATATGGGTATGACGGGGCCTTGTCCTGTCTTTTCTACAGTTGATATTCCATAAAGGTCTGTAGACAGTCGTATATAGTTGGGATGATGTGTAGTCTTGTCAGCTCTTATTCTTGTTGTATAGCATATATAGCGGCCTAGCCGGTGTGCACTGTTATCCTTAGCACGTATGTTTATATATATTTACGCATGGGTTGTGAGTTTTCGATGCAGACTTTATTGTATTAATTTTACAGAAGATGGTATAGCTTAGTTATAAGCTATATATGGGACACCAGGTTACTCAACGAGATACAAGTACGAGTTTAGGGGTGCTTCGTCAATAGTGATCGGGCACTCATCATGGCTCATCAGATTAGGTCGTGACAGGTTATCTCAAAATCGTGGATTGAGTGGATTGATGTGAGAGTCTGATGTCCGATAGTTGTCTCAAAATCGTGGATTGAGTTAGTACATGGACTACGCCGGTCCCCCATGGGTTGTGCTACTGGGACGTCGATACTTCTGTCCGGAGTACATGTGTACACACATTGCATTGCATTTACATTCTTACATCATTGCATTGCATTGCATTATGGCTTATATTGTGATGATCTGGTGTTGTACTTGTGGTGTTGGTTTGTATTTGAGATATTAAGACTGGACACACTTGGGTTTAGATGCTTCAACCTAGGTGATGGCGTGTACTTGGTTCTGATTGTGTTTGACTTATACTTGTTGATTTATCTGCTTATCCTGCTTTATTGTCTTAATTATGTTAGTTATGCTTAGTCGGCCTATGATACCTACTAGTACTGTGATTTTGTACTGACCTGCACTTGGTGCATTCTTTTATGAATGCAGAATTCCAGGTTGGATCTACTTCTATTTCTCATGGCTGATAGTCACTCTGAGATTCACTTACAGTCCACAGGGTGAGCACGAGATGTCCACCGCCTTGAAGACTCTTCTTTATTTATGTCTTATTTTCCATTCCAAGACATACTCAGACTTGATGTATTATTGATATTTAAGACTTGTAGATTTCAGTTAGATACTATTGTATGGATTAGACCAGACTCTAGGGTGTATTATCCTTACTTCCGCATACTTTCTATATTATTATCGTCAGACTTACGTGATTTTATTTCTTTCGCTTATTTAAGTAATTCTTTGTGTTTTTAATATTGTTGGGTTGAGGGTTCCCCTACCCAAATGGCAAAGGTAGGTGCCCGCGCGACTTAGTTTAATTGGATCGTGACATAAATAGTGCGAAATAGGACTCAAGATTACACAAGACACTTAGACATATACAAAACAAGAACAATATTTCTTTAAAACCTGATTAAACAATATAAGTGTGTAGATAATTTATTAAGACAAACAAGACCTCCTAGATGAGATCAAGAATCTAAATTCCCCTTTTATTTTAGACAGCAAAGCACATATATAATAATCAGGAGAACCAAACTGATTCAGTTGAACTAGTAAACTTACTTTAACCATGTTTAGACAAAGTGTGGAAAGCAAAGTAGACCATGGACTATAGTCTAAACTCAGTGTTCATTTAAAATCTTTTTGACAGAAAAAAGGTTTAAACCACAGACAAAAGAAACAACCTTTGACATATGATGGAAACTCATAGCTTCTAAGGGTGATTTAAAAAAACAGACCCCAAACAGTTTGGTTAAACCACCATACTACAACCCATTTTAGAAAAAACTAGAACTCTTCTCAAGTTTATGGGCTTCAACAAACACAGACAAGCATCTATTATCTAATATCAGATCATCAGCTCATATTCAAAACCATTCTTGATATATGATTACATTATATTAACCACTCATGTTCAAAATGACTTATGGACTACTAATCAAACCATATGACTATGTCTGAGTATTAAACCAAAGCAAACTGCTAAAGGATAACCAATCTAGACTAAAACATGACCCAAACAGTGCACAACAGTTTTGGATTACAAAGAACAACAAAGAAACCAAACTTGATTTGTAAGCAAACTTAACACTGGCCAAGAACCAACTAAACTATACCATAAGAAAAAATCACGTAATCATTCTAAGCCAAGGACAAGAACTACGCTGATTCAAAATGATCATAAGCCAAACACTAATGCTAAGCAATCTCAAATTTGCTAAGATACTATCAAGTGAGCAGAGATCAATACTAAACTACTCTAACAAATGCATCGTAGAAGAAGTATAAATTAATCAAGACTATAAATTAATCAAGACTACTTCAAACTAAGCTAAACTACCACATAATCACATAAGAAAAATCATATAATGGAACTAAATTAAATAAAAAGGATGAAAAATTACCTTTTGCTTGTTCAGCCAAGTCGAGGTTGGACTTAGAGATTCTTCTTGCTCCCAAATCACCTCAGCCACACACAACACAAGCAATCAAATTTTTAAAACTTAAACTTAACTCAAAAATTAAAGGTTCTCGCAATTTTTATGCTAAAAACCCCAGGTTTTTGAGCCTTTTTTAGTATAGTGGTGTATCAATATGCCAAAAACTCTTGTTCAATAATGTGAATTGGGGGTTCTTTATATAGAATCCCAAAAATTCCCAAAACCCTAACTTAGCCGATGTCAGATAAATGTCAATTGCTCAGAATTGATTCCTCCCATCTCACTCAAGGGCTGAGATTCGACCAAAAAAATAAATAAACGGTCTGATTTGACCAAGCAAAGGATCAATCCTCGCAGTTCTTCACGAATCAATGGGGGGTTGCGGATTTCAAATGAGTAACAACAAAAATAATTAAGGATTTCTGTCCATGAACGTTGTGAAATGCAAAAAAAGTAAAAAGGAGACGAAGTAATACCGTGTTTGGGTTGAGATTCGGTGAAAATGGTTGAGAAATGGCCGAGCAATAAATGCTCTTTCCATTCTCATCCTTACAAAGGGCGTATCATCAACTTGGACCCACGAGGTTGCCATTTCCGGCAACATGACGAGGAAAGAGAAGAAGGGAGGGTGGGGGCGGCGCTAAGGTTTGCCTCTCAAACCTTGGCTCTTCACAAATGAGACCTTAAAGGTTTGTTTGTGTGGCCATATACGCATATATACATAGTGGGTCGGATCTAGTCCTTAAATAGACTGGGCTCGGTTTAACAAAGAAGGGTAAGGGGAATATGACCCAAATATACATGTGTATACGTGATATACATGTATATATATGTGTATATCCCATATACACATGTTCATAAATAAAGGACATATAATGCACATTTGTTAAATAGCCCTAATTGCAAGAGTGACACTCAATTGAACATTTCAAATACGGCCGGATTAATGTTAAATAACCAATTAACCCTTAATGGATTTGGTCAAATGCATAAATTGAATAATTATTGCAATAATGACCTTAATTGATTTAAGTCATGAAATCGGTTATTTCAATTATGGCCATATTTGACTAACAATTGATTATTTCAATTGTAGCACAGCTAGTCACATAACAAATAATTTTCAAATATAACCATAATTAAACATCTAACCAATTATTATTAATTCATAAATTACCAATGCAAATTGATTATCCAAAGTTAAAAATTTGAGAGGTAAAATGATTATTTACTCAATTAATCAAATTTCTTGAATTAAATGGAGTAAAACATTTGTCAATTTAACACTTGATAATTTAATCAATTAATTGAATAATTGTTTTAAACTATTTCCTTCATAAATTTAGCAAATATATCATAATTGTTGCAAATTAATTTCCAAATGATTTATAACATTATAGAATTTACTTTCCCCAGTAAGGATGGTAAAATATTATTTAAATAATTTTATAAAATCATTTTGACTTCTAAAAATGCCTATTTCACTCCGTTTAATATTCAAGGACTATGGGTAATTAAAATAAATTATAGGAGTTCAAAAATTAGGTGTCAACAACTACCCCTTCGGTGTTCGGGGATGGCAAGGGCATCCCTGAGCATCAAAATTTGACTAACCCTAATTTTTGGCTGACTCATTTTCATATCACCTCTCATTTTTTTGCAATTTGCAAAATATATGGCCGGACCCTAGTTTTTAGGTTCCTACATATCTCAGGTTTTATGAGAATTCAGGCCATTGTAGTTCGACTCGATTATAACTTCTAAATGCAAATTTAGAACAATCTCAGATTTCTCGGTTACCAAACTGGGAAGTCCGGTGTAGTTGGTCAGAGTGTGACTGACACTCTAGTATTGAGTCTGCCTACATATCCCTATTCTTAGAATTCAAGTCACTTGTAGTTCGATCCGATCGGAGGAAAAAGATATCCCTTATGTGGGAACGCCTTTGTGTGTGTGTCGGTGTGCATCCGACCGGTTACGGAATAATAAGAAACAAAGCGGATAAGCAAAGAAAACATTCCTGTGTGGTTGAGCATGGTGAGAAGTGGTCTTCCAAGTCCTAGCCGGAGAGCTTGACTCTCATGGGCACCCTATCTCGACCGGCTGCGTAAGAAAAAGTTCCACATTTGCTCCGCATATATCTAGATTTGATTTGATCAGCCTGCTCCATCTGGCGGCTGTAAATCAATTCCCACCTGCTGAGTCACGTTGGTCGATTTTGATGACGAATACTGCAGTCATCTGACCAGATTTACATCGTCTTGATCTTTTAGTGCAAATAATGCGATCACTCGACCAGATTTACATTGCTTTACCATCTTGATTATATCTATGTGCTTGTATGAATGGCCCTCTTGGCAATTCTCATGAATGGCCCTCTCAGCAGTTTGTATGCAAGGCCCTCTCGATAGTTCACATCAATGGCCCTCTCGGCAGTTTGTATACATGGCCCTCTTGGCATGTTTGTATGCATGACCCTCTTGGCATATTTGTATGAATGACCCTCTTGGCATATTTGTATGAATGGCCCTCTTGGCATATTTTTATGAATGGCCCTCTTGGCATGTTTGTATGAATGGCCCTCTTGGCATGTTTGTATGAATGGCCCTCTTGGCATGCTTGTATGAATGGCCCTCTTGGCATGTTTGTATAAATGGCCTTCTCGGCAACAAGAAAATAGATATGTAATGGCCCTCATGGCAAATAAGAAGAAGTGATGGCCCTCTCGGCAATAGGAAAATAGTTATGCAATGTCCCTCATGGCAAATAAGAAAAAGTGATGGCCCTCTCGGCAATAGGAAATAGATATGCAATGGCCCTCGTGAAAAATATGAAGAAGTGATGGCCCTCTCGGCAACAGGAAAATAGATATACAATGGCCCTCATGGCAAATAAGAAGAAATGATGTGAATGACTGATATGGCCCCTTCGGCTAAATCATCTTTCTTTCATCCTTTATGCCGGCTGTGACCCTCTTGGTCAGGTATGTCGTGTTGTTTTACTACGACCCCATTGGTTGGAGATTTTTCCGTTTATAGCCTTTCGTCCATTTTGAGCCCTTATGGCCAAGTGTTTGGCCTCATGGCGTTTTAGTCCTTTTTTAGCCCTTATGGCTAGATATTTGCCCTTTGTGGCATTCAAATCTTTTTTATAGCCCCCATGGCTGGGTATTTGCTTTTGTAGCATTCAAATCCCTTTGTAGCCCTCGTGGCTAGATATTTTGCCCTTGTGGCATTTAAACACTTCATAACCCTCGTGACTGGATATTTTTTCTGAAAACCTGATCTCAGCAGCTGTCTTAACCTTCTTTAGCGAAACGTTTCCTGCACATGAAGCAAAGTTAGAAAAAGGATCGTCCCCCTACGTGCTGGGGACCTGCATAAGAAATGGGTTAGTTTTTTCCTATTTATAGTTTATTCGTGTTGCCAGTCTTTGTCACATCTTCGTCTTTATGGACTCGAAACCCCTTCGGCTCCGGTATTCGAATGATGAATTTATTTTCATTATGCGGATAATCGTTTTTGTAAAGTTACCATAAAGATATCTATTTGTAGGGAAATAAATGCATTGTTTTGAAAGCTGTAAGGTTAATTGCCATGACATGTGCTTTGAATGAGGGAGATCCCTTCTTCCGTGATTGGGGTTCTTTACTTTCTCGCGCAGAATTTTTGAGACCTTCTCTCAAAAGAATTTCCCCAGTTTAAATCTTGATCGCCGAACTCTCGTGCTGAATCTTCTGAGTTGCGGGAAATTTTGAGGGGCCTTAAAATTTCTACCCCAGTTCACAGATATGGAAATTTTGAGATCTTTCCAAAATTTCCACTCCAGTTTGAGATTCAGGGTTGGCTGACTCTTTGTGGTGGATTGATGGAGCGAATTTTTAAGATTTTATCAAAAATTCTGCCCCAGTTGGGCACGTGGCGGTCCTTGCGTCCTTCATGACGTCCCATATGTGAGGCTTCCTAGGGGTTTCTTGGATTTTTCTTTTGGTGCGACCAAGCTGTAACACTCCGTAAATTCGAGTTAGGTGTGAAGGTATTAAATAAAAAGTAATGTAACATTTTATGCATATGAAGTACTATCAATATGATTTTAGGTGGAAATAGTTGATTTAAGATCAAGACCAAGTAGTGAAGTTCATAAGAGTTCTTAAAATCGCCTAAGTTTTGTTGACCTGTCTTGTAGGCCAATTCTGTGAAAAGCCGTTGCGTATTTGGGAAAACTTCGTCTAATAGAAGTTGTAGATCTTCTAAATACCTTTCCAAAGGTATAAAGTGGAGCTTAAACGAACTTATGAGTACAATGTTATGGCTGTTTTACTAACCTGTGTTTCGCGGGATCATCCTGCAGTTCAATACTGCGAATCTCAGGATGAAAACCAAAAATCATACCCCTCTGACCTGTCGTGTGGTAGGGCTACGTTTATTGGGTCAAACGTGTGATTCGCAGGATGTGTCACAGGCCTTGTTTGACTATCCCAAAACGTGAAATTTTCTTAAATCATCATTCCAATTCATCTTTGGTCGACCTTTTGAGGAGAAATAACCCTAGGGCTTTCCCAAAACATAAGGTAAGAACATCTTTAACATTGTTAATCAATCCTAGCATTAAATCCATGATTCTTAACATGATTCTTGAATGAAAAACCTAGGATTGTAAAGTAATCCTTCTCAAAGTGACTCAAGCTAGGGTTTTGGGTGTTCTTTGTGTAAAAGTGAATTATTGAAGCTTAATTAAGGTATGTCTCTATTTTAAAAACCTTATCATGGATATATGTTTTCTTCTCAAAGGTTATTTATTGAATAAAAAGGTGAACTTCTCATGCAAAACCCTAATTCATGTCTTTGCTTGTGGTTGGTGTGCGTGAGGGAACAAGCCCACATTAAACCTTGATTGTATTATCCTCTATATACGTATATGAAATCATAATCATTTTCTTCTATAAGATATGATCAGTGATGAGGGTTAATTGTTGGCATTGGCGTTTTAAAAAGGAACTATGACAATGGATTCTTGTGTAAAGAAGTGGAAACATCTTCAAGATTATCTATGAAACTATGAATTTTCGTAATGACATAATGAACTTTAATGTTAATTGATGGTGTGACTACTTTGAGACAAATTGTGAATCGGCTTCTATGCTATGAACTTTATTATTGTGTTTGGCCTAGCTACTCGGGAGGAAGGGTAGCCACTATGGATCCTAGTGTGATAATGCCTGGCCATTCGGGAGGAAGAGTGACCAATTTTGGGTTCTCTACCTGGGGTGTGATTATGCCTAGCTATTCGGGAGGAAGGATAGCCATTGTTAAATTTCATATACCGGTGTGGTGCTCTGTGACAACGGAACCTCTACGGTCACCCCTTCGATGTGCTTGATTTTTGGGCCTGTATTGGCATGTGTGATATTCTTATTCTTTCATCACACTGTTGTTGACAATCTTGATCGATTTAAAAGGCATATTTGAAAGTTGTAATTGACAAGAGGCTTCCTAATCGGTTTTTATAATGCTTATTGAGGTACACCAGTTGAATATAACTGTTTTTACACTGATTTCATACGGTTTTCAAAACTGACTTATTTATGTATTATTGTACTCTATTTTCGTATTACTTATTGTCCCCGAGGCACTCACTGAGTACGAAGTACTCAGGCATACCATTGTTATTTTTTATGGTAACTTAGGTAATGGAGAAGAGCAGGTTCTTGATACTTTAGGCGCTTAAGAAGGACTTGATGTTGCTGCTGATTTGGTGAGCCCACACGTTCATTTGTGGGACACCCTATTTAATTGTTTATTTATTTATATTAGTTTCCGGGCTGCGTCCCGATGAGTTAGAGGTTTATTCCTTATTCTTAGAAGCTCCTTAGTATACATTCGAATGTGGGTAGAAGAAGAGTTGTTGTTTAACTCTTTCGGGCACACTATCATGTTTTAGTTGAATTGTATAAATTATAAAGACTTCCGCTGATTTTATTCTTACATCATGACTTGAACCTGGTGGGTTCAAGTGTCATTGTGCATCTTTTAGGTTCTTCCGATGTTGTTCATGACGTCGGATGCCGATCATGTCTAGGGTGGGTTTTGGGGCATGACAAGGTTGATATCAGAGCCTAAGTTTAAATACGTCCTAGGATTATTGTCGGTGTCTGTGGAGCTGTGTCTAGTGAAGTTTTCCTTGTGCAGCTTGATCACCTGCATGACCGAGAAACTCCCAGGACATTCATAGGTGTTTCCTATTCTTCTTGATTCTAGATTGTGCTGTAGAGCTTGAAATCCTTTTAGGATCATTCTAATGCGTTCGTTAATTCGTGCCTATTACAGAAATGGCTCTGACGCGATCCAAGAATGGTAACCGAGCACAACCCGCGAGAGCTAATCGAAATCTTGGCGGCGTGAATGCTGGTAATGGAAATGATTCTGGAAATCAAGCACCACCTCTAGCATCGCCTGCTCCTGTTGTTCCTGTTGCGGGTTTGCCGGAGGTTTATACTATGCAAAGGGCTATTGAAATGTTGACTGTATTGGTTGCGACTCAGCAGTAGCGTGGAGGTGTGGGACCTCATTGTGGGGGCAGACTTAAGCAATTCCTCGACTTGAAGTCACCAGAGTTCTTTGGGTCACGAGAGGTAGATGACCCCCAACACTCTTTAGATGAGACCTTCAAGGCATTGAGGGCAATAGATGCACAGGATTCTGAAGCTGTGAGCCTTGTTTCTTATCAGTTGAAGGATGTTGCTCACGCATGGTTTGAGATGTGGGAATCTGAGAGGGGTAACACTGCTTTGGCTCCGACGTGGGCTGAATTTGAAGAGGCGTTCATAGAAAGGTTTTTTTTTATGAGGAAAGATTTGCTATGGCTACCAAGTTCGAAAAGCTGGAATAGGGTAACAAGTCGGTTCGCGAGTATAGTTTGGAGTTCACCCGTTTGTCAAAGTATGCTATATGCATGATTCCGACTAAAAAGCATAAGTTGACTCATTTTGTGAAACGCTTGGTACCACGTATCAAGTCTGCATGTGCTGTTGTTGCTATGTCTCCTACTTGCACTTTCTCATCTCTGGTTGGGTTTGCTGAAAAACAAAAGAGTTGGAAAAATGAAGAGAGGGTGGATTGAGATCAGAACAAGAAGGTCCGATCTGCGAGTGGTTTCGGTGGTAACAGCTATAATGGAGAGCAGAAGAGAGGGTATTCTGCACCTGCTCAGTCTGGTTCTTATTCCCATGCTAGTGTGCCTTCCGCGTGCAAGGAGCGAAAAATAATAATAATAATAATAATAATAATAATAATAATAATAATAATAATAATAATAATAATAATAATAATAATAATAATAATAATAATAATAATAATAATAACAATAATAGTAAGTTTTCACAGGGAAGTAGTCGTTCGCCAGTGTGGGAAGAATGTATCTGTCATCATTTTGGAATTAGAGGCCACATAAAGAGGGAATGCAAAAAGTGGCTACATGAGATGGCTACTATGAATAACCAAAAGAATGATTCGCCTGCTTCTGCATCTGTTAGAAATCCGCCTGCTGGTAATGCTAACAATAATAATCAAAATGCTCGTAACAACGGCAAAGGAAAGGAAGTTCCTGATACTTCTGGTGGAGGGACAGCTCGACTTTATGGGATGACTCGTAGGGAGAGCGCTGAGGCTTCTGACGTTGTGGTTACAAGTATCCTTACAATCTGTTCTCATGATGCTTACTCATTGATTGATCCGGGTTCAAACTTATCCTATGTGACCCCTTATTTTGCTCTTGATATGGGTATGAAACCCGAGCCTTTTTTGGAACCCTTTGCTGTTGATATGACTTCGGGTGTTCCTGTTATTGCTTCTAGAGTATATAGAAATTGTGTTGTTGTGATTAAAGGTCGTGAGACTATGGCTGATTTGTATGAACTTGAGATGGTGGATTTTGATGTAATTATGGGGATAGACTGGTTGTCCGCATGTTATGCTAATGTTGATTGTCGCTATAAGTGTCACGACCCAACTCCGTAGGCCGCGACACGTGCCCTAGTTGGACACTCATACGTACCTTAACCTAAATTAGCAAAATATTACAAATAAGCAGAAATAATAATTTAACAAGGACAAGTGGGCATGCCGCACGAAGGCCGATAAGGCCGTCACAAAACATAGATAAACTCTAAACGTACGCAAATCTCACGAAACATATACGAGAACCCACACCACATGTCTACGGACCTCTACGAACCAAACATAATCATATGACGGGACAGGGCCCCGTCGTACCCCAGAATGAATATGTACAAATGCAGCAGAAAATCTTATACCAAAATACGGGCTCCGGACAAAGGAGCGCTTCAACAGCTGTGCAGAAAACCTAGGCGGGCGGATCAGCAAACCAAACGTCTGTACCTGCGTGGCACGAAACGCAGCCCCCGAAGAAAGGGGGTCAGTACGGAAAATGTACTGAATATGTAAAGCAGAGACTGTAACAATTAACATTAAAATCAGAACAGAATGTGCGGAAAACAAATGAGATGCATAGGTAATCAAAAATGCATACCAGAAATCATAAGCAATGCATGCAGAAAACATATGCCAAAGCCGGCCCCGCTATGGGACTCGGTGAACGAACGAGGCGCCCTTCTCCGGCGCCATAACACATCATACTTCGCAGTAGGGAATATCTCCGAACACATCATACCATACCAAGTGGCCACATCACATAACATAATCGTATATCGTAATATATGTACATGGCACATCATACTTCGGACCCATGTACATGTCATACCTGCCCCCTCACACCGAGGCACGGCGAACAATGCAGTGGAAAACGCTTGATAACAAATCCTGGCCCGGGCTCAGTGGGGGGAAACATTGGGGCATCCACAAGTGGAGTAGTGAGAAACTAAATGCAATAAAATAACATACATTTTTCCAGAGACTCGATGAGGCATATCAAATAACAAATCAAATCAATGAAATCGGACGGAGTCATAATACGTACCTTTCGGACATCACGGAGGGTTATGTCGGAACGGAACGTTCGGATTCGTGATACAGATCAAAACACATCATAGGACTTAACGGAATATTTAAAACGATGTTTAAGTAATAAATAGAGGAGTAGTTAAAACGTTTCCTTTAAAGCCGCTCGAAGACAAGTCATAAACACAGGAGGGTAAAATCGGAAATAGTGGGCCCACCTAGGGTCAACCGAGGCGGCGGACAGAAATCATAAACATTAGGCTCTGTAAAGTTGTCTATGAAGGTTTCAAAGCGATTCAAAATCATTTGCGAAAGATACGAAGGTTTAAGCACTCTTATATCCAAAGGCAAGCATTATGGTTCAATTGCGCTGAATGAATAGTGCTTAAAATCAAACTCGAATTTCTAGGAGCAGAATTATCCCCGAGGGTCTGTTTTCGGCCTAATAGGTCTAGGACGTGCCAAACAAAGAATAGGTAAGCTTTACATACCTTACGGATGACTTGCGCTCGCTTAAACTCAAATCCCGCTTCGTCAGAAATCTGCAAATGGTCACCTTTACCAGTTACTATTCATGAGACTTAGAATTTCCAATCTTGAATTAATACTTGTCTACTGAAATTCCGGCAGCACCTCCCCTATAAATGTGACACCCCCGAGATCCAACTCGGCCAATTACATCAACACAATACCAACCAAACATTCTGACAACATTACCATTCAATTCAAAATATATCATAATGCCAATAACCCTTATCCAAATATTTCAACAACATTCCAAATGTTCAATTCAACTTCATATACTCAAACTAACATCAATACTTACATGTTCAAGTAGTAATTATAGCCCGTATATTGTACGTTTGGAAATTCCAAAGTCGTCGTGGAAAGTTAAGGGCGAGACCATTTTCGTAAATTATTTTAATGAACGAGTTGTTATAAATATTATTTATGACTATTATTAGTATGGAAATATTATGAAAGGTTAAGGGCAAGAAGAGATATTCGCAAAATGGGCCGTGGAAATAATGCGGAAGGTTAGGGACAAAATGGTAATATTGAGGAAAGCCGAGGGGCAAAACGGGAATTTTACACAAGTTCATGAAAATTCCAAAACAAGGGGCCATATTGGCCATGTGACAAAAATAAAGAAAAAGATGACCAAGAAGTCATCCTTAAAAAGGAAAAGAAAATTCTAGAAAAAAAAAAGAAGGAAAAAGAAAGAAAAATCTAGAGAGGGGCATGTGCCCCTCACATGACTAAGAGAATTATATATATGTGGGAGTTGTCATCTTTTATTCAAGAAAAAAAAAGGAAGAACAAAACAAGAGAAGAGAGAAAGAAGAGAAAGAAGAGAAAGAGAAAAAAAATAATTCTTGGAGCCTTATTCTTTGGTCCAAAAATTCCTTTCTTCTTGAATTACTACTAAGCTTGGGACCCTCTTTAACATGGCATAATTTTTGTGGCAAGAAAGTACTTTAGTGGCAAGTGGAGGTTTTGGGAAAAAGGTAAGAATTTCATGTTCTTATTATGTTATGGAAGATTATATATGTTATAGTATGTAGAGATGAATGAAAAGTATGGAAAAATTGTGTGTTGAGAATATGGAAGTTTGCATGATGGTGCATATATATATGCATGTGTACGTATGGCATTATGTTGATGGAGAAGGATGATCAAATTTTGTTTGTTATGTTAATTGTGTTGTTGTGGCCTTGTAATGTAAATGGAAGGATACTAGTTCAAGTTAGTATGAAAATTTGGTTGTCAAGTTGTTCTAGGAAATCTTGTGATTTTATTATAATTTATGTAATTGTGGGAATGGAATTGTAAGGTGCAAATTGTTGTTGTTGTTGATGAAGTTGGAAGATGGAAATATGTTGTGAATAAGTATGCTAAAGATTAGAAGCTTTGGGTGAATTATGACTTTGACGGGAAGTTTGTATATTTTGTATATCTTGTGAATATTTCGTGGAAATGATATGAGATGATTTAGAATGGTATTGGAATGATCTTGATTAGTAAATGAATATGAGAATGTGGGTATTGAGTTGGAAATATGAAGTTAGAATGAAAGCTATTACACTATATTGGAAAGAAAACTAGTTATGCTATATTGTGTTTCATAATGATTGTTTGTGTTGTTGGGTTGTTGTTGTTGATTTGTTGGCCGAGTTCCATTCTCGGATTTTCTGTGGTATTGTTGGCTGAGATAGAATCTCGGGGATGCTATGTGTATAGGGGAAATCTTTGCCGGAATTTCGGTAGACAAACATGAATTTAAGTTGAAATCTTGGAAGCTACAACTCACAATTGGTAAACATGACCATTTGTAGATTTTGGAGAAAACGGGATTCGAATTTGGAGGAGCTTAAGAAGCGGAACAGGTATGTAAGGCTTACCCTTTCTTTCTCTTGGCATGTCCTAGATATACTAGGCTTGAATTTGGACCTCGGGGACAACCCTACTCTTCGGAATCCACGTCCGAAATTGCCCCTTTTTCTTTCAATAGAATTGAATCAATTATGTTGCTAATAGTTGGAAAAGATGTCTAAACACCTAGAACTTGAACAAATGAGACCCGACCATCTTAAAACTATCACGAATGATATTATGAAGTGTAAAATACATAAATTGGGTATGCCACCTCATTTGACCCAAAGTGGGCCCACAATCCCCGAGACTTATGTATATTGTTTTATTTGCCTCATTTCCGTGCGATAAATAATGATAACCTTTGGCTAATGTTCCGAGTTTGTTATAAATATTTGGTAATTCGATATGAGTATTCCGGTTGGACTATTCGATATAAACGCTTCGGCACGTATGATCCGATTTGAATATTTTGATATAAGCATTCCGATGTAAGTATTTCGATATAAGTATTTCGAAATAAGCGTCCTATTTCGATATATGTATGTTTCGACATAAGTATTCCGATCCAAGTATTTCGGTATAAGCAATCCGATATGAGTATCCGGTATGAGTGTCCGATACAAGTATTCTCGCTGCGAGTATTTGGGTGTGAGTCCGTTGACTCGAGTATTCGATATGGGTGTCTCTCGTAGGTCTTACGTTCTTCATGTACGATCTCGGATCGCTTAAAAAGTCCGAAGAGGTTTCGTATTTTAAAATGCTCATAACTTTCCGATACTAACTCGAAAGAACCCGAAACTTGTTCGAATCCTCGATGTCGGTCGGTATGCCTATCCATTGAGTCCGGATTTATGTGCATATGGTTTCTCATGACTCGCTCGTGCAAGGCTCAATGTATCCGTTCACCGCGTCCCGGCCGGGATCCGTTATCGTGCGCATGCTTCGTATATGTATCCGTTCACCGCGTCCCGGCCGGGTTCCGTTATCGTGCTCTTCCTCTCGCATTGTTCACCGCGTCCCTCATAGGCGGGCCGGGCTCGTTTATGCATATGATATTATGATCGATGATGTGGGGACGGTGGCGGATGGCATATGATCCGTCCGTTCACCGCGTCCCGTACTAGTAGGCCGGGTTCGTTACCGCGTCCCTCACCGGAGGGCCGGGATCCGTTATCGCATATGCTTATGATGATATATGATTTGTTATGCATAATCTACGTGGTCCGAAAATAAGCATTTTGATATTCGGACACTCGATGACGATTTTGTAAGTCGGACTTTCGCATCTCTCGATTTTGATGAGGCTCGCCTATTATGCCTCCATACTTCGATTTCGATTACGAATCCGTCCGATATATCTCCGTACGTCCGGCTCGTTCACGGATCCGTCCGGTATACTTCGTACGTCCGACTCGATTACGAATCCGTCCGACACGCCTGTATGTCTGACTCCGATTACGGGTATGTTCGGCATAGTTCGGTACGTTCGATAGTTCGTCCGATATATGACCTCGTCTGAGCTTTCTGTACGTTCTGCTCTCCGTCTGACGTGTGACATCACCGGTGCACTCTGTATTTTCTGTACCTCTTCGGACATGCGATCTGTAATTGTAAAATAAGCATTTAGTACTCCGGGCCGACTTACTTACCTTCCGTACTTCTTATGGTATATGGGATGGTATGTCCGGTTTGTGTCCGAGAAATAGGCGTACGGCATTTTGACTAATGTACTTATCTTTTAGTCCCGTTTGTTTCGATTATGGTTCGTTTTCCGTATTGCATGCCTTACATGCTCGCACATTTTCCGCACCGACCCCCCCGTCTTCGGGGTGCGTTTCATGCCGCGCGGTACTCCCGCATGAGCCGAAGTCATTATAGAAGATGTTCCGGCGGAGATGGCAAGCTCCATTTTCCGAGTGCCGCCGAGTCGAGTTTGTCCGTTATGATTTCCGGATCCGTGTTAGAGACTTTGCGTACGGCGTCGTGGGTGTTGGTTGTCGTCCGTAAGCGGCTCCATCGGCCGATACGTCATATGTGATTGGTTTTGTTTGATTACGAATTTATGTAATTTGAAAGCAACGAAAAGAATTATTTTCGAAAGTTATATTTTGCATTTTATCTTTATTTGAAAAAAATTTATGTGTGTAATAAGAGTCCGTGGGTTCGCTCGCTCCGGATGTGGGGTCGGGTGCCCATCACACCCTAATAAGGTTAGGGTGTGACAAAGTGGTATCGAGCGAGGTCCGTCCGTGGGGTTGTCCGCAAAGTCGTGTCCGTAGAGTCCCGTTTATGATGTGAAGCGCGCCACATTTATAAACGAGGAGGCAACGGGGCATCTAGGAATTGTTGACCTTCTTTCTGTCTTAGATCGTGCGATAGAGCCAGTCATAGAAGAATGAAATAAGAAATTCCATCTGTAAGCCTTACATACGATGAAAGGAGGTAAGTGTGGATATATTTGATCAGTTACCCGAGACCGACAGTTCTGGATGGCAAGAATGTGATATGAAGTTATATACTCTGTAAGGTATTGATGGCATTCGCGGTGTATAGATTTCGGCTAATAAGAATTGGTAAAGGTAGTATGGAAGATCAAAAAGGGTAAAATAGTAAATGTACAAGAAAGGACGTGCTACGAGCATGTGTCGGAATCTGTGAAACTTTGACTGGCTCCGCATTATGTAATAAAGGCCATATGAAAAAGCGTATGCGATTATATCAGTAATAAAGCACCGAATTCCACCAAAGATTCGAGGTTAAGCGTGCCCAGGCGGGAGCAATTTCAGGATGGGTGACCCCCCTGGGAAGGAAGCAAGAAATTCTAAAGATTTAGTTGCAAGGGACAAATGAGAAACCGTAATGGCCTAAGTGAAGTCGACTATATGAGATGATTGGAGACCACAAAAGGCTACGCAAAGATGCGATTGTGCCCGATTAAAGAAGAAATGAAAAGTATGTCATGGTTCGAAATTTGGATAGGCTTGAATAGTGTCCGGAAGTATTTCGTGGGTTAGTTGATACTAATTATATGTGCCTATGTGTATGAACATGTATGATATCCCATATGTGAAGGCATCGACGAGAAAGTGAAGAGAAAACTTATGGTAAGAAATTTTGTTATGTTGTGCGCGAGTCGAAAGGAAGAACCGTTGGTTTATGAAGGAACCCCTCCCGAAGTGCTACAAGACCCCGTGAGGTCAATTGAACATTCGAGGACGAATGTTCTAAAGGGGGGGAGGATGTTATAGCCCGTATATTGTACGTTTGGAAATTCCAAAGTCGTCGTGGAAAGTTAAGGGCGAGACCATTTTCGTAAATTATTTTAATGAACGAGTTGTTATAAATATTATTTATGACTATTATTAGTATGGAAATATTATGAAAGGTTAAGGGCAAGAAGAGATATTCGCAAAATGGGCCGTGGAAATAATGCGGAAGGTTAGGGACAAAATGGTAATATTGAGGAAAGCCGAGGGGCAAAACGGGAATTTTACACAAGTTCATGAAAATTCCAAAACAAGGGGCCATATTGGCCATGTGACAAAAATAAAGAAAAAGATGACCAAGAAGTCATCCTTAAAAAGGAAAAGAAAATTCTAAAAAAAAAAAAGAAGGAAAAAGAAAGAAAATCTAGAGAGGGCATGTGCCCCTCACATGACTAAGAGAATTATATATATATGGGAGTTGTCATCTTTTATTCAAGAAAAAAAGGAAGAACAAAACAAGAGAAGAGAGAAAGAAGAGAAAGAAGAGAAAGAGAAAAAAAATAATTCTTGGAGCCTTATTCTTTGGTCCAAAAATTCCTTTCTTCTTGAATTACTACTAAGCTTGGGACCCTCTTTAACATGGCATAATTTTTGTGGCAAGAAAGTACTTTTTAGTGGCAAGTGGAGGTTTTGGGAAAAAGGTAAGAATTTCATGTTCTTATTATGTTATGGAAGATTATATATGTTATAGTATGTAGAGATGAATGAAAAGTATGGAAAAATTGTGTGTTGAGAATATGGAAGTTTGCATGATGGTGCATATATATGCATGTGGCCGTATGGCATTATGTTGATGGAGAAGGATGATCAAATTTTGTTTGTTATGTTAATTGTGTTGTTGTGGCCTTGTAATGTAAATGGAAGGATACTAGTTCAAGTTAGTATGAAAATTGTGGTTGTCAAGTTGTTCTAGGAAATCTTGTGATTTTATTATAATTTATGTAATTGTGGGAATGGAATTGTAAGGTGCAAATTGTTGTTGTTGTTGATGAAGTTGGAAGATGGAAATATGTTGTGAATAAGTATGCTAAAGATTAGAAGCTTTGGGTGAATTATGACTTTGACGGGAAGTTTGTATATTTTGTATATCTTGTGAATATTTCGTGGAAATGATATGAGATGATTTAGAATGGTATTGGAATGATCTTGATTAGTAAATGAATATGAGAATGTGGGTATTGAGTTGGAAATATGAAGTTAGAATGAAAGCTATTACACTATATTGGAAAGAAAACTAGTTATGCTATATTGTGTTTCATAATGATTGTTTGTGTTGTTGGGTTGTTGTTGTTGATTTGTTGGCCGAGTTCCATTCTCGGATTTTCTGTGGTATTGTTGGCTGAGATAGAATCTCGGGGATGCTATGTGTATAGGGGAAATGCTGCCGGAATTTCGGTAGACAAACATGAATTTAAGTTGAAATCTTGGAAGCTACAACTCACAATTGGTAAACATGACCATTTGTAGATTTTGGAGAAAACGGGATTCGAATTTGGAGGAGCTTAAGAAGCGGAAAAGGTATGTAAGGCTTACCCTTTCTTTCTCTTGGCATGTCCTAGATATACTAGGCTTGAATTTGGACCTCGGGGACAACCCTACTCTTCGGAATCCACGTCCGAAATTGCCCCTTTTTCTTTCAATAGAATTGAATCAATTATGTTGCTAATAGTTGGAAAAGATGTCTAAACACCTAGAACTTGAACAAATGAGACCCGACCATCTTAAAACTATCACGAATGATATTATGAAGTGTAAAATACATAAATTGGGTATGCCACCTCATTTGACCCAAAGTGGGCCCACAATCCCCGAGACTTATGTATATTGTTTTATTTGCCTCATTTCCGTGCGATAAATAATGATAACCTTTGGCTAATGTTCCGAGTTTGTTATAAATATTTGGTAATTCAGATATGAGTATTCCGGTTGGACTATTCTGATATAAACGCTTCGGCACGTATGATCCGATTTGAATATTTTGATATAAGCATTCCGATGTAAGTATTTCGATATAAGTATTCTGAAATAAGCGTCCTATTCTGATATATGTATGTTTTGACATAAGTATTCCGATCCAAGTATTTCGGTATAAGCAATCCGATATGAGTATCCTGGTATGAGTGTCTGATACAAGTATTCTGCTATGAGTATTTGGGTGTGAGTCTGTTGACCTGAGTATTCTGATATGGGTGTCTCGTAGGTCTTACGTTCTTCATGTACGATCTCGGATCGCTTAAAAAGTCCGAAGAGGTTTCGTATTTTAAAATGCTCATAACTTTCCGATACTAACTCGAAAGAACCCGAAACTTGTTCGAATCCTCGATGTCGGTCGTATGCCTATCCATTGAGTCCGGATTTATGTGCATATGGTTTCTCATGACTCGCTCGTGCAAGGCTCAATGTATCCGTTCACCGCGTCCCGGCCGGGATCCGTTATCGTGCGCATGCTTCGTATATGTATCCGTTCACCGCGTCCCGGCCGGGTTCGTTATCGTGCTCTTCCTCGCATTGTTCACCGCGTCCCTCATAGGCGGGCGGGCTCGTTTATGCATATGATATTATGATCCGATGATGTGGGGACGGTGGCCGGGATGGCATATGATCCGTACGTTCACCGCGTCCCGTACTAGAGGCCGGGTTCGTTACCGCGTCCCTCACCGGAGGGCGGGATCCGTTATCGCATATGCTTATGATGATATATGATTTGTTATGCATAATACGTGGTCCGAAAATAAGCATTTTGATATCTCGGACACTCGATGACGATTTTGTAAGTCGGACTTCGCATCTCTCGATTTTGATGAGGCTCGCCTATTATGCCTCCATACTTCGATTTCGATTACGAATCCGTCCGATATATCTCCGTACGTCCGGCTCGTTCACGGATCCGTCCGGTATACTTACGTCGTACGTCTCGACTCGATTACGAATACCGTCCGACACGCTCTGTATGTCTGACTCCGATTACGGGTATGTTCGGCATAGTTCGGTACGTTCGATAGTTCGTCCGATATATGACCTCGTCTGAGCTTTCTGTACGTTCTGCTCTCCGTCTGACGTGTGACATCACCGGTGCACTCTGTATTTTCTGTACCTCTTCGGACATGCGATCTGTAATTGTAAAATAAGCATTTAGTACTCTGGCTGACTTACTTACCTTCTGTACTTCTTATGGTATATGGGACAGGTATGTCTGGTTTGTGTCTGAGAAATAGGCGTCTGGCATTTTGACTAATGTACTTATCTTTTAGTCCCGTTTGTTTCGATTATGGTTCTCGTTTTGTTCGTATTGCATGCCTTACATGCTCAAGACATTTTCCGTACCGACCCCCCCGTCTTCGGGGGCCGCGTTTCATGCCGCGCGGTACTCCCGCATGAGCCGAAGTCATTATAGAAGATGTTCCGGCGGAGATGGCAAGCTCCATTTTCCCGAGTGCCGCCGAGTCGAGTTTGTCCGTTATGATTTACGGATCCGTGTTAGAGACTTTGCGAACGCATCGTCGTGGGTGTTGGTTGTCGTCCGTAAGCGGCTCCATCACCGATACGTCATATGTGATTGGTTTTGTTTGATTACGTAATTTATGTAATTTGAAAGCAACGAAAAGAATTATTTCTGAAAGTTATATTTTGCATTTTATCTTTATTTGAAAAAAATTTATGTGTGTAATAAGAGTCTGTGGGTTCGCTCGACTCCGGATGTGGGGTCGGGTGCCCATCACACCCTAATAAGGAACACACACACATATGCACGGCCAAACACCAACCTCTCGGCCTCAACTTCACATGCAACTCTTTCATGAATTTCATCCATTTTAACATACTACAACACATATAAATCATCTATAACACATGAAAAGAAGATTAGAACTCACCTTCTTCCTTCTCCTTCTTCATTCGGCTATGGCAAAGATTTGCTAGAACAAGAGCTTTACTTGATTCAACAACTACTTCATGTTGTTTAGCACCTTCCAAAGAGTGGAAAACATGGAAGAAAATAATTTTTTGTGGTGAATTCTCCATGGCCAATTTCGGCCAGCCCTTCAACCGAACAACTCCCTTTTTTTTTCTCCATATTTCTTCATCTTTCTAGAGTTTGGAAGATGACTAAATAATGCTAAGTCATCTTATAATATAAATGTACCATGGTCCACAAGTCATGTGCAAGTCACATGGCTTTTAATTTCATGAAAATTAACTCTCCAAATCTTCACTTTTGGCTCCATATTTCATGAAACACTAGTCTCCATAATTTCATTTTCAACCCCACGTTTTTCTTAATATCCCATTCAAACAAAATAACAAGCAACTTACGCTTTAAAACAAAATCGTGGTTAAGATTCTTTACTTCATATCCCGGAATCCTCTTGTCCTTAACTTTCCGCAACTAGTCCGGAATGTCCCGACGTACAAAAGTTCGGGATATAACAATAAGTTAGTTCGCTTCGCCTTTCCAGAGGCGCCTGTTATTGTGTGGGATGGTGAAATTGCTAAGCCAAGGGGTAGATTTATTTCCTATCTTATGGCTCATAAGATGATTACTAAGGGGTGTATTTACCATTTGGTCGTTGTTAATGATACAAAAGCCGTAGTACCCGAATTTGCATCTGTTCCCATAGCCAGTGATTATCCCAAAGTATTTCCCGAAGATCTTCCTGGTATCCCTCCTGATAGAGTTATTGATTTTGGGATTGATGTTATCCCCGACACCCAACCTATTTCTATTCCACCTTATCGTATGGCTCCAGCGGAGCTAAGGGAATTAAAGGATCAGTTGAAGGACTTGTTGGATAAGGGTTTCATCCGACCAAGTTCCTCACCTTGGGATGCCCCAGTCTTGTTTTTTAGAAAGAAAGATGGTTCCCTTAGAATGTGTGTTCACTACCGTCAGCTTAATAAGGTGACCATTAAGAATAAGTATCCCTTGCCTAGGATAGATGATTTGTTTGACCAACTTCAGGGTGCTAAGTTCTTTTCGAAGATTGACCTGAGGTCTGGATATCATCAATTGAAGATAAAGGAGAAGGATATCCCAAAAACTGCTTTCCGTACTTGTTATAGACACTTTGAGTTCCTAGTCATGTCTTTTGGGTTGGCTAATGTGCCTGCTGCATTCCTGGATTTGATGAATCGTGTATTTAAGCCTTATCTAGACCGCTTCATTATTGTGTTTATTCATGATATTTCGGTGTACTCTGAAAGTCGTGAGGGTCATGCAAATCATTTGAGGATAACTTTGACAACATTTGAGGAGAACGAGCTTTATGTAAAATTCTCTAAGTGTGAATTCTAGCTTGATTCTGTGGCTTTCTTAGGTCACGTGGTGACTAGTGACGGCATTAAAGTGGACCCTAAAAAAATTTTAGCAGTTAAGGATTGCCCTAGACCAACTAGTGTGACAGAAATTCATAGTTTCTTGGGTTTGGCAAATTATTACTGAAAGTTTGTGGAAGGCTTTTCGTCAATAGCCTCTCCATTGACTAAATTGACACAGAAGACTGCTAAGTTTCAGTGGTCCGAAGCTAGTGAAAAGAGTTTCCAAGAACTTAAGACAAGGTTGACTTCGACTCCTATTTTGACTTTACCTTCTGGGTCTGGTGGATATGTAGTGTATTGTGATGCTTTTAGAACTGGTTTGGGTTGTGTATTGATGCAGAACGGCAAGGTGATTGCTTATGCTTCACGACAGTTGAAGAAGCATGAGAAGAACTATCCGACTCATGACTTGGAATTGGCTGCAGTGGTATTTACTTTGAAAATTTGGCGTCATTATCTGTATGGTGAGCATTGCGATGTTTTTACTGATCACAAGAGTCTGCAATATATCTTCAAGCAGCGAGAGTCGAACCTCAGACAGAGGAGGTGGTTGGAGTTTTTAAAAGATTACGACTTGAATATTTTGTATCATCCTGGTAAGGCTAATGTGGTTGCTGACGCTTTGAGTAGAAAATCTATGGGCATGTTGGCTTATTTACAAGAACATGACATTCCCATGGGGAAGGAAATTCGAAGACATGCTAGTCTTGGGGTCAGACTTGATGAAACTAAAGATGGAGAGTTAGTGGGAATCACGCCATCACGGTCTGACGTTGTGGAAAGGATTAAATCCAAGCAATATGATGATGAACTTTTGGCAAAGCTGAGAGATGGAGTGGAAAGGGGTAAGTACACTTCATTTACGGTTGGGACTGGCGATACTGTTCTGTGGTTGCAAGGACGATTGTGTGTTCCTGATGTTGATGGTCTTTGACAAGAACTAATGATGGAAGCTCATAGTTCTAAGTATTCAGTTCATCCGGGATCCACCAAGATGTATAAGGATTTGAAATAACACTATTGGTGGAAGAGCATGAAGGTTGATATTTCTAACTTTGTGGCTAAGTGTTTGAACTGTCAACAGGTGAAGGCTGAACATCAAAGGTCTGGTGGCTTGGCTCAAAACATTGGGATTCCTCAATGGAAGTGGGAGATGATAAATATGGATTTTTTTTGCAGGTTTACCTCGCACAAGGGCCAAGTATGATTCGATTTAGGTGATCGTGGATAGACTCACGAAGTTTGCCCATTTTTTCCTGTAAGTACGTCATATGTCGCGGCAGAGTACACCAAGTTATATTTGAAGGAGATTGTTAGGTTGCATGGTGCTCCGGCATCTATCATATCTAACAAAGGTCCGCAATTTACTGCTCATTTCTGGTAGACGTTTCAAGAAGGTTTGGGGACTAGAGTGAAATTGAGCACTGCCTTTCATCCTCAAACTGACAGGCAAGCAGAGAAAACTATTCAAACTTTGGAGGATATGTTGTGTGCTGTGCAATCCATTTTGGAGGTAGTTGGGATGAACACCTACCTCTGGTGGAATTCACTTACAACAATAACTATCAAGCGAGTATTCAGACGGCTCCTTATGAGGCTCTTTATGGGAGGCGTTGTCGGTTTCTAATTGGTTGGTTTGAACCAACGGAAGTAGAGTCGTTGGGTCCTGATTCAGTTCATGAGGTGATCGAGAAGGTAAATCTTATTGTGCAGCAACTGAAGACCGCTCAGAGTAGACAAAAGTCTTATACGGACATGAGGCGTGGGGAATTGGAATTTGTTGTTGGTGACAAGGTTTTCTTGAAAGTGTCACCTATGAAGGGGGTAATGCATTTTGGCAGAAAGGGCAAGCTTAGTCCTCGCTATATTGGTCCTTACGAGATTACAGAAAGTGTTGGGAAGGTAGCTTATGAGTTGAGATTGCCGGCTGAGACGTCCATGGTTCATCCAGTGTTTCACATTTCTATGTTGAGATTGTACAAACCTGATCCTTCCCATGTGTTGCACCATGAAGATATTGAAATTGATGAAGCTCTGTCTTATGAAGAAGAACCACTTCAGATCTTAGATCGTCAAATTAGAAGGTAGAGAACAAAGGATGTAGCGTCGGCTAAAGTGTTATGGCGAAACCATAATACTGAGAAAGCTACTTGAGAAGCAGAGGAGGGCATGAAGAAGAGATTCCTCACTTGTTCCCTATGACAGGTATGAGCTAGCGTTTTAAATTATTCATAGATGAATCGTTGTGTTTGTTCGAAACAACTTGTGGTTTAGTGAATTCCTTCTAGGCTACAATTCTCATTCGAGGACGAATGATCTTAAGGGGGGATAATGTAACACTCTATAAATTCGAGTTAGGTGTGAAGGTATTAAATGAGAAGTAATGTGACATTTTATGCATATGAAGTCCTATCAGTATGAGTTTGGGTGGAAATAGTTGATTTAAGATCAAGACCAAGTAGTGAAGTTCGTAAGAGTTCTTAAAATCGCCTAAGTTTTGTTGACCTGTCTTGTAGGCCAATTTCATGATCTGCTGCGAATTTGGGAAAACTTCCTCTAACAGAAGTTGTAGATCTTCGAAATACCTTTCCAAAGGTATAAAGTGGAGCTTAAACGAACTTGTGAGAAAATCTTTATGGCAGTTTTACTAACCTGTGTTTCACGAGATCATCCTGCGAATCTCAGTATGAACACCAAAAATCATACTCCTCTGACACATCGTGCGGTAGGGCTGCATTTCACGGGTCAAACGTGCGATTCAAAGGATGCGTCACGCGCCTTGCTCCACTATAAAAACACCCAGAACACGAAATTTTCTTAAACCATCATTCCAATTCATCTTTGGTCGACCTTTTGAGGAGAAATAACCCTAGGGCTTCCCCAAAACATAAGGTAAGAACATCTTTAACATTGTTAATCAATCCTAGCATTAAATCCATGATTCTTGAATGAAAAACCTAGGATTGCAAAGTAATCCTTCTCGAAGTGACTCAAGTTAGGGTTTTGCACTACAAGATAAAAGGCCTTTAAGGAAGGGAAATCTGGTCCCTAAAAGTCCAAATCTGGTCCTAAAAGGGAAACTACGACGGGAAAATACTGGTCGCCACCCGTCGTAATAGCCTCCGCCGCTAAAGGCCAACAGCGACGGGTTCAAAAATCTGGTCGCAAAAAGTTTTTTGGGACGGGGTATATATCTCGTCGTTAAAACCTTTTAGAGACTACATATCTCGTCCCTAATGGACAATTAATATCAAGGGAAATAAATATTTCCTGGTCGTTAAACCTTTTTAGCGACCAGCCTTTACTAGTCCTAGATTATCTTTAGAGACAAGCAGTGCTGGTCCTTATTTAGCTTATTTTACTACTTATAACGACCATATTTCTGGTCTCTTGCTAACCAAATCTAGTCCTTAAAGCTCGATATCCAAAAAAAAATGATTTTATCAATAAATATCAAATTGTTATTGAACAATGTATATATATATATATATATATATATATATATATATATATATATAGAGAGAGAGAGTTATATTAATTACAATAAAATGGTTAACATCCCATGATGTTAGTTTCAATATTTGCTCGACACCTTAACAAAAAAACATTGCTAACAACCCGAGCTAGACTATGATACCGAGTTCTACATAACATTCCTAGCAAAATAATAATGAGTTCGTGCATCTTCTAAACTTGCATCTTGACTTGTAACTTTAATCTTCAAAATCTATAAGTACAAAATTTTGAAAAGACTGAATAGCTATTAGTAAGATAAAAATATATGTAAATGTTATACTAGTAGTGGTTATACCGCTTACCCCAAAAGCAATCTAAATTCATTAGGTGTAATCCAACAACATCATCAAGCCTCGCATGAGTATAAGAAAATTAATTAGAAAAGCTTCGGGATGCATTAACCAAGAATCCAAAATCTATTTTAAAAACGCAACTAAAACAACAATTGTGTCTCATATTTCTATATCTTGCATCTTCCTCTATCGTGCAAACTAGAAGTCATTTATTTTCCATCTCCTAACTTATAAAATGCTTGTAGAATTTTCATTGGAACCTCAATGCATTTATTTTGCTAAACTTCATTAATTAGATGATAGTCATACAAGTTTCAAAGAGGACCACTTCAAGAACATTAATCTATCATTCTGCATAACCTTTATATGCTCTTTGTGGCCATTTCATCCCAATTCTCAAAGTATTTGAACTGAAGGCGACGTTTCCTATTTAAAGAGAAACATGGTACCGGACTTCTCTTAATTTCTATAGATTACAGTGGCGAAGTTAGAAATATAAGTACTCGCTGCTATTCTTCATCTAATATATGTTCCCAACTAAAAAAAAATTCATAGAATGTAGATGTTAATTCTTTTATACTCCCACTAAAGTCTCTGATAAAGCAAGGAGAATACAAACCAAGTAAGACTGTGAAATCTTTCTGGTACCAAACAAGGGATCACAAACTGGAAACACATAAAAAGGCAACAACATTTAACAGCAATAAGACTTTTCCATTTGGTAGAAATTGTTCTTTTATCTATCTTCAATAAAGCTTTTTCCATCATCACAACAACAATTGCACTTTCTTTAACAGTAAGTCCTTACAGCTAGAGTTAGAAGTGTTCACGGTTCTGCGTGCTATTTTTATAACCGAATAAGATTACTACTATGTTCATGTGAAATAAACAACTGTTACAGACTTTGAACCGAGACTGCCACAAATATATAGGAATTGTGAAACGGATAATACTAGCACCATCTATATATAAAAGAATAAAGGAGCTCTAAACTTAAAGATGCAGCAAATGCAAACCATACGAAGAAGGCTATGAATGAGTCTTCTTCAAAATTGTTTAAATCAGGAAAATTATTTATTTTGCATTGTAAAGCTATAACAGACTTAATCAAAAATCCTCAGTACTTCTGTATGCACTTCCTAATTGTGCATACATGAATTTAAGGCATCAACCACTTAGATTAAAGATAAGATATTAAATACAGCCCAAACCATGACCAGTAATCGCAAATAAGCTGAAACAAATTCGGTATGCTTGAGAAACGAGGTGAAAAACAAAAAATGACAAAGGCACATGCCAAACCTATCATGAAGCAACAACAGTCAACAGTTAAAAATGTTGCATCAGTCCTATCCGGTGCACATCAGGAAAACAAGAGTGCTGATAAGAAACTTGCTAGTGAGCAAGGTGTGCAGCTTGACTCTACTTCAAACACAAAGAAGCAAAATCAGGTGGTGAAGAGTGCTACCAAAAAGCAGAACCAGGTTTCACAAGGTACAAGAATTAAGCAGAACCAGGTGGTGCAAATTGATCCTCAAGTTAATCCAAAAAAGCACAACCAGGTTTCAGTTCCAAATTACAAAAGAAACTTACAAGTTGCAGTACCAGATATTGAAGAAACTAGAAATGACATAGATGAGGAGTCAACTGCACAGAATTTCTTTAATGCAGCAAGGGAAGGGGATTTATCTCCTAAACAGTCGGAAAAAGTTATGGGGAAAATTAAATCAAAAACTCATGGTAGAAATCATAGTTGGGATGATAAAGTGCCTGACCAATTTGTTCTAAGACAAATACCAATGAGACAAGCAAAACAAAAAGTGGCAGGCCCTATCACATCAGCTAAGTCCACAAAATTCAAGTAAAATTGATGATGGATGCTATGGAGGAGGTTGTACTATTATACTCAAGTCTTTAGGGAGGAGAGGATGGTTGTATTTGTTTCAGATAACCTTGTTTTCTGGTTTGCAGGTTGCAGTTTCACTATGGTGTTGATTGGATCTTGTTTTACATGGAATAACAAGGCTACTGGTCTCATAAACTTAAGTGCAACAGTTTGTGCCAATGATATATCCTACCCTATGTGGAAATGATTTGGTACAAATTGGCATCATGGTTACTTGTTTCTACTATCCCATAGATTCTCTTTGCTTAGTAAATGAAATGGGATGGTTCTATGTAACTCACAAGTATATATATATGGTTCTAGGACATTTGGTTGTTTCTGGTGTCATTGATCTTATGCACATAGGATATGATTTGATTCATCACTGGTTGTCCTTGTTTCATCTCTTTGATTCATTTTACAGTGGAAAGGATGAGAGTCTAGTGGAAAATTTCTTTGATACTAATACTTGTACTGCTAATGAGCAAATGGACTTTATGAGGTGGACTTTATAGAGAAGAGTTTGTGACTCAAGTGTGGATGCTGTTTTTTGTAAAAACACCGGCAATATGTACTTTATATGCATCATTGCTGGAAATAATCAGATGCTTATTTGGAGGAGAATGACAGTTGGTTCTGGTGTTGTGCAATGGAAAAGTGCAGTAGCTCTTTGTTGCCATCATGCTCCAATCTTTTGGGAGGAGAGTATGATGGTAACTGTTTTAACTAACATTGTTTGCTTTTTTGCAGGGATCACATGTACCAGAAGATCAAGGAATACTGTTGCAATTGTTATCAATGGTCTTATTTATCTAGGAAAGTATTTGGTGCAAGTCTGTTTCAAATTAGATCTAATACTACAAGCTACTGATCCTACTGAGAGAGGAAATGATATAGCACTCACTGGAACTATGGTGCAGATGGAAACAAATGAAACTAGAAAATCAACAAGCTTTTACTGGTTTTTTAAGTGTGCAGGTTTGGTTATAAGATATGCAGTCTGCAGTTTTACAAAAATCTGTGTGGAGGCTAAAAAAGAAGATAAGGTTTCACAACAACTTTGCAGAATTTGAGATGATGTGCTGCAATTCTGATTTCATATGGACAGTGATGGATAATGTTGGTGTTACTGATCCTATTCCAATAGGAAATGATTTGACACAACATAGGCATAACAAGGAGGTGATGAAGGCAACATTTGAGAATTTCACTAATTCCCCCCAAAAAAAGGACTTTTCAGGAATATGTTCCAATAATTCCACTAACTAGATTTTTCCCTCCTTTTCTTTTCTGTTTTTGAGAAGTACATTTTGGATTCTACTGCCCAAAACATCAATTAGAGTAGGCTCATAACTTTCTAGCAAACACCATACGTAAGTCAAGCAACTACTAGAATCAGTGTAAGATAGAAATTGGCTATACGCAAATCAACAAATAAAATAAAAAGTCGAGTGTAGTATTACTAACTTGGTTAGCAGACAAAATCAGTGATCATTTGGATGAAACGGGCGATGTCGTAGGCGGGACAAATGATCGTTGAGCAGCAAATAATTCTTTTATCTCATCTTCTAAGGCAGACAAGCGATCATTCAAGGACTTGTTTGTCTCATTCAAGGATTTGTTTTCCTCTTGAGTCGAACGTAGTGCAGACAATAATTCAGCCTTTGAAGAAGTTCCACCTTTCAAGTCTTTCGCAAAGATCAATCAAGGGAGGAATAACCAGCTGCTGTTTTGCTATTGTGGTGAACATAATTTGGAGGGAAAGGAACCTGATGAGATCCAATGTAGCTGCTATCAACCAGAGATATTATGCAAGGAAATAGCAATATTCATCCATAGTAGATGCAACACACTGAGCAAATGGCAACCACTCTTAGCTACCTATGCAATTAAAAAACAATGCCCTTGAAGTCCTGTCCTCCTCTCTCTTTCTTGATGCAAGCATTGTAACATGGCGGAGGTTTTAGCAATTTGCAATGTACTATCGGTCCTTTGTTGCTTTGATAATGGCATAATGAGTATTTCTTAGTCGCTTATATATGATACGGGTTCTTTGTAAGTATGCCCAGAGGGGCTTTTTACACTCCAATGGTGCTAGTTATAGGATAGTATTTTTTGTGTAGTCCATCTGTAACTAGGACCTGACTGTATTGTGTGGTTGTTGTCTTAGGAAACAGGTGGTCAGCCCCTATTTGGATTTGTAACTAATTCACTTTGGTATCAATAAAATCTTTATTTAACCCCCCCCCCCCCCCCCCCCCCCCCCAAAAAAAAAAAAAAAAAAAAGAACAGATTTAATTTGGAATAACTTACTTGTTTCAATTTTTTGGGTGTATTGCGTAAGTTGATCAGTGGATGGAAGCAATGGACTATCACTTTCCATATACTCTTTCTCAAGAACCATGTAATTTTTATGTATCATTCCTATTCGTTGACTAGAAGATATCGTAGAGTTTTTAAGCCCCTGTCCCCGTCCCTTCTCTATAGCACCTGAGGAAGAAAAATCATATTACTAATACTTAAGCATTGAAATTCAGTTACGCCAATTTAAAATAGTAGATTAACAAAAATTCTTACTTGTTTCAATTTCTTGGATGTATTGCTTAACTATAACACTAGATTGAGGAAATAAACTCTTAGTTGGCATATTCTCTTTCCCAATCAAAGATCTAAGCCCTCCTCGTCCTCGTTCCTTTCTTATAGCACCTGGCGCGACGAATGCATATCTGGTAGTAGTCTTCATACTTGATCCCACTTTATTTTCAGTCTTTAATGGTTTCATAATGAACCTGCAAAGAGCAACAGTAAAAAACAATAAGAGAAAATGTGTGACAATGTAGTAATAAAATAAATCATGTCATCAAATAACAATGTAATATTATATAAAGAGATACTTCACCTTATCAGTTCTTTTTTGTTTCTTTTGAGAAGGATTTCCTAAGTCTACAATATCATCATCCATTTGTTTCACAATCTCATAGGAATCACGAGGTTGAGTCTTCCTCACTACATGCCAACCTTTGTTGGAATTATCATTAGCATAAAACACTTGAGATGCTTGCTCCGCTAAAACAAAAGGCTCATTTGTTTTCAAAAATCTCCTTGGATTAACACTCACAAAGTCATATTCATATTTTTTAACTCCTTTTATTTTATCATACACATCAAACCAATTACATCAAAACAAAATCACTCTTCTATGCATGACAAATTGTAATTCAATCACATCTATTAAAACTCCATTGTAATCAAGGTTCTCACTATCTTTATCATTCTCACCAACTACAACAACACCACAATTTTGAGTCCTTAAGTTTTTATCATGATCTTCTGCATGAAATCTATATCCATTGACAATGTAACCATTGGAATGTGTCAAATATCCGGTAGGGCCACGTGAAAGTGAGAGCAACATCTTCCATGATCCGACTATTATCTTCTTTATACAATTGTGCAACCTATGAACAAATTAATTTGAATATTTTAGAATGATTAATACAACATTAAAATGTCAAATTTAATGTTTTATGTATTACTCACCCTAACTTTAAACCATTCAATAAATTTTCGGTTCCATTCTGCATCAGACAAGTGTTGCACAGTATCCACGTGAGTTTGTGCAAACTCTCTACAGAATTGAAGTGGACCATAAATGTCATATAGAAAAAAATTATCCTAAAGGAAATAAGGAAAATAAGACGATATAAAAGAACTCTCCATACTCGAGATATGGTATGACTTCATTACAGTTCTTCAGTATGTATATATGTGCTTGTTCCAATTCATTTGCTTCAAGATCACATGGATCTTTAACTCCCAGAGTACTTCCAGGTTGACAAAATACAGATAAACCTCCATTAGATTTTTCTTAACCCCCATCATAATTTCGTTCAGGCCGATTGAATTTTGTGGCGATCCTATGCAGATACCTTGAACATAAGGTCATACATTCATTTGCGATATATCCCTCTGCAATACAACCTTCTGGACATGCTCTATTACAAATGAGAGATTTCAAAAAATATAACCATCATTCCACAGGATACATCCACCGATAATAAACAGGTCCCGCAATCTTAGCTACACTAGCTAAATGAATAGGAAAGTGCATCATGACATCAAAAAATGAAGGAGGGAAAACCTTTTCTAACTTGCAAAGTGTTATGGGAATTTGTGTTTCAATATGTTCCAAATCATCAAATCTCAACTCCTTTGATCCAAGCACATTAAAAAATAAAGATAACTCAATAAGAAGTTCACAAACTTCTTTGGACAACATACCACGAAGTGCAAGAGGAAGTATATGTTACAAAAGAACATGGCAATCATGACTCTTCAACCCAGATATCTTGTGATCTTTTAGGTTCACACATTGAGAAATATTAGATGAAAATCCATCGTGGACCTTTAAGTTCTTTAAGAAAAGGAAAAATTTGTGCTTATCTTCGGGAGGCAATGTGTAGCACTTAGCTTGGAACTTCGACTTTCTCCTCTTTGGATGGGGTGCAATTTCGGCCTAATGTTCATTTGTTGCAAGTCTAATCGAGTTTGAACTGTGTCCTTGGTCTTTCCTTTGACATTCAAGATTGTCCCCGTAATATTATCACATATATTTTTTTCAATATGCATAACATCCAAATTATGTCCTAACAACAGAGATTTCCAGTATGGAAGTTCAAAAAAGATACTTTTATTGTTCCAATTATCCTTCCGATTTTCATGTGATATCTTCTTCCTTTTCTTTGGATCCTTTGTTAACTGTAGCCCTTCAAGATTTTGCACTTGATTAAGTATCTCAATACCGGAAAGCATTTTTGGTGGGAGCCTTTTCTCTTTATTACCATCAAATGACTTCTCATCATTCCTCCAATTGTGACTAAGAGGAAGGTAACGTCGATGACCCATAAAGCACTGCTTCTTACTATTAGTCAATCGAATTGACGAAGAGTCTTTATTGCAACATGGGCATGCCAATTTTCCCTTTGTACTCCATCCAGATAAATTTCCATATCTTTGGAAAGTCATTAATGGTCCATAACAAAGAGGCATGCAACTTAAAATTCTGTCTAGATGATGCATCAAAGGTCTCAATACCAACTTCCCACAACTCCTTCAGTTCCTCTATTAAAGGTTGAAGATATGTATCAATTGCTTCTCCTGGACCATTTGGACCAGGAATAAGCATTGACAAAAAAAATATTCTCCTGCTTCATACACAACCAAGGTGGTAAATTATAGGGAATAAAAACCACAGGCCAAATGCTATATGAGGTTTTTGAATTCTGAAATGGCTGAAATCCATCACTAGCAAGTCCAAGTCGAACATTACGAGGCTCGGCCGCAAATGAAGGATGAAGTTCATCAAATGACTTCCATGCCATCGAATCAGCTGGGTGCCTCATTATTCCATCATCAACTCTTTTATCCTTATGCCATGTCATTAGAGTAGATGTCTTTCTAGACATAAACAACCTCTGAAGCCTGGGCTTTAATGGAAAATAGCGTAAAGTCTTTGATGCTATCTTTTTACCTTTTTTATTCCTTGTTTCCCCGCTATGTGTATCTATTTTCCATCTGGACGCACCACAAACTTTGCAAGAATCGAGTAAGCTATCCTCCTTCCAGTATAACATGCAATCATTAGTACAAGCATCAATCTTGTTGTAAGAAAGCCCAAGGTCTTGAATTATCTTCTTTGCCTCATAATATGAGTTTGGCAAATTGGCGCCATTAGGCAACAAATCCTCTTTTAACATTTTTAATAACATTGTAAATGACTCATTACTCCAACGACCCATACTTTTGATGTGAAGCAATTTAATCAAAGAGGACAACTTTGAAGCTTTTGAATTTTGGTACAATGGCTGCTCGAAATCCTTCAATAAGCTGTAAAATCTTTTCGCTTCAGCATTTGGCTCCTCCTCAAGTAAATCGTCACTACCAGTGTTTGTGGTTCCTCCATCAAGATTAGGATATAAATCTCTCAACAGCTTCTTGTATTTCATCTTCACTCTCGTATTCTTCTCGCTTCATCACCATCTTCATCTTCGTATTCGATGCTGGCTCACCTAAAGTTTCCCCGTGGTGATACCAAAAAGTATAATTCTGAATTATTCCATAAACTTTCAAATGTGTTTCAACTGTCTCACGGGTATTACAACATTTGACACATGGACATCGTATTTCATACTCTTCTCCTATTTTCCAAAAAGCATAATCCAAAAACTTTTGCACCCCGATTATGTAGGCTTCGCCTAGCCGATTATCAACAAGTTGCATCCATTGCTTACTAGGTGCCATAACCTTAGAGAGTACAAAACAATTATATTAATAAAAGAAAAAGGATAAGAAAACACTAAGATGCACACAACTTGTTAATTACCATCAAATGCACACAACTACGTGAACTCTAAGGTTACACTTTCTAGTAGAACTAGGCTCCCTTATCCATTAATGCATTGCATTATTCAATCAGATGGTGTTAAGATGTATAAAAGATTAGAAATTAATTTGTAATTAAAATGTTGATTTCTGAAACATGTATATGTTCCTTTTGACCTGGCCCAAGATTGAAGTACTTACACCAAAGGAAAAAGCAAGTAGTATACTTTACGACCCAAAAAAAATAAATCAAACTATGCCTTGCATAAAGTTGATAATAAGAGTACTGCCTTTTTGTTTTGATAAAGTAAAGATTTTACTAAATGGTATCAAGATGGTACATGAACAGAAACAAAAAATAGCATACAACACTTTTCTTCCTAGCATATCCAAGGAAACCACATATTGGTTCAAACTATCTATTAAGCTACATTTACATCAAAAGTGCAAATTTCGTACACATCTATCCTTAAAGAGTACTACTTCTTTGTAGGTAATGTGAGATCATTAATGTTATATCCCGCATTTCGCACGTCGGAATATTTTTAAGTTGGTTGCGAAGAATTATGGACAAGGTTATCTCTCGACTTTGTTTTACGACAAATGGTTTATGATTTTGTTGGAAGGAAGCATTAAGGAAAAGATTTGGGACCAAGAGTGCATTATGGAAATTTTTTTTTAGAAATTTCATGAAATGAGAAAGAGGTGGAGTGGGCCATAGGGCCACATGTGCATTATATATGGTAAGTATAAGATGATAATTAAATCATCTTTATCAATTTCATGCAAGAAAATTCTAGAAAAATAAAGAAAGAAGAAGGAGAAAAAAACGTCCAAAGGGAGTGGGACATGTGGCACCCTTGGTATGGTTTGTGTATCAATATATATATATGTATAAGTGATGAAATAAGACACAATTCATCATTTTAATTCAAGAAACTTGGAGAGAATAGAAGAAAGAACAAGATGGAGAGAAGAGAGGAAGGAGGTTCAATCAATGGGTCAAGGAACCAGCCCCTAAAGGTGGTCATGGAAAATTATTTTTCTTCTAGTTTGTGACTAAATGGAAGGTCCTTTATCTTGTGGAGTAGTTGTTGGAAGGAAGGAACCACTTGTTTTGTAAAGACAAGCTTA
>NC_081352.1:59699459-59731270 GCF_029784015.1 Lycium ferocissimum
GCTTTTTTATAGGTCAAAGACCTTGACAAATGAACTTTCTATGATTCTTAAGGTGGGGACGAGCATCCATCCCTTTGTGCCGTAAGATTACCTTACCGTTTTTAGGGCGGGGACGAGTATCCATCCCTTTGCGCTGTAAGATTACCTTACCGTTCTTGAGGTGGGGACGAGCATCCATCTCTTTGCGCCATAAGAATACCTTACCGTTCTTGAGGCAGGGACGAGTATCCATCCCTCTGCATCGTAAGATTACCTTACCATTCTTAGGGTGGGGATGAGTGCCTATTCCTTTGCGCTGTAAGATTACCTTACCGTTCTTAAGGCAGGGATGAGTGTCCATCCCTTTGCACCGTAAGACTACCTTATCGTTCTTAAGGTGGGAACGAGTATCCATCCCTTTGCCCCTTAATATTACCTTCTTCATGCAGGAGTCATCCCTTGAACGAGAACTTGTCATTGTCATGACAAAAAAAAAAATAGAAGGCCAGAACGAACAAAAATATTTACCTTGCAGTCTTGCACCTTGATGCCTTCAAATTGGACGCCAATTGCATCCGCTAAGGAGAGCCAAAAAAATTGTGCTATAGATTAGAAGCACGGGAGTATTTATAGATCTCAAAAGCGGCTACAAAATTTGCGTCCTACATGGATTTGGTTGGCTACGACGGCAAGTGATCTTCTAAATCTATTTGGAGCTGGACAAGTTATAGTATGTTAGTCCTAGTATGATTTGATATCATTATATTGAGGAAAGAATGCTATTTTGCCTCACATGTACTCAGTCAAGCAATTTATTGCAAATGAAAATTTATGACTCAAGTAGCCTCTTTAGAAGCAATACTTAAATATGCAAATATGGTACAATTGTTAAATTGGCTCAATTAACGATGCATGGCGTACTTCATGTCTATTCTTTAGAGTATATACTCGACAAGTCTTGAAGTAGGGGGCATTTGTGGATAATTTTTTTTAAAAATAATTTTAAATCCACAAACAATTTGGGTTATATTCAAAATATATTAGTCCAAATAATTAAACTATGGGTTAATATAATTTGGTTAATTATTTAGGTCCAATAAATATGGTTTAATTAGAGAAGTCCAAATGCATTAGGCTAGCTCATTTAACTGGGCTACAATGATGAGCCCATTTTGTTAAGCCCAAGTTATCATCTTATCCAAGTGGTCCAAATTGGTGCCACGTGTCAAATGACGTGGCATGCCAAGTCAAATAAAGGAGCATGTAGGGTCATGCCACGTGTCAAAATGATGCAGCATGCTCAGTCAAATCAAAGGCCCATGAAGATGAGCCACGTGTACAAGTGACGTGTTCGACAAATCGAATATCGGCATGTAACCTTAAATCAATTGGTCGAAAGAAGCATGTCCTTATCATAACTCCTCCATCCTACAACTATAAATAGGGGTCTCATAATTCAGAAAAAGGATAGAAATTCTAACAAGAAGTCAGAGAGAGCTCGTGGATCAAACGCTGCAGATTTCTCTACAAGCTAAAAGCATTCAAGCACTCGAGTATTTCTCTAGAAGATCTAGAGATCAAGACGAAGATTTGAGATCAAGATTCAAGCCCTTGAATCCACGTATAAGTTCAAGATCAAGACCGCCGGATTCAAGATCAAGCTCAAAAGCCCTTGAATTCAAGTACAAGTCGAGATCAAATCCACCAGATTCAAGATTAAGATCAAAGGCCCTTCAATGTATCATCGAAAAGATGAATCAGAGGATTCATAGAGATTGTAACACTCATATTTGAAATCAAATATAACTATTGTTGATATATTTTCCAGGCTTGATTATTATTTTCACGACGTGAATTTTATTGTCTACAATAATATGCCCAAAAAATGTATAATGTTTGGTTAAACTTGTTGCTCCTCATTGAAAGACTCTACAATAAATAAATTGCCATTGACAAGATTTCTCTATAGAATAAATGTGAATTATCGGCGAAAAGTTAAACAGTAAAATTTGTCGCTAATCCTATTTAGCGACGGATTAACAACGAACTATCGAAAAAATTTCTTAGCTACAAGCAATTTAGTGATAGGTTAACAAAGAAGTTCATAACTAAGTCCAATTTTTTCTGTAGTACTTGTTGTCAAATGAGGTACGCGCTTTGGTACGCGCAAAGCGCGTAGGCTAAACTAGTTTTAATAAAAATAAATGAAGCCTAAAGTTAATGCACAAAAAAAATTGTTATATATAATTCAAAATATTTGAAGGCCAATTTTGACCTTTTGAAAATTAAAGGGGATTAACTTTGTTCCGTTTAAATGGTGAAAAAGGTTTGTATAATTAAGAGAGTTTGTAAATTCAGTCGTCTAATATATAGAAGTAAAATTCCTGTTCTAAGGAATAAACATGCCATCTGAATGGCCCTTGTATTATGTCAAATGAATGATACTTATGACACACACAAAAATAAGTCCGAATTGACATTACAGCTGCAATTAATGTGTATTAGAGTCGTTCGCTTGGTGCTATTAGAAGTTTATCTCCACAAAGAATTTTGTATTACTTTCTTGTTTGATTGCCAGTTTTATTTTCATCATAAATAATACTCGTTCCTTTTTAAGTGATTTTCTAGTCTTTTATTCAGCTGAAGAGTATTTTGATGTTACTTAGGAGAAGTATAGGAAAGTCGTCCAAGGCAGCATGATGCATGGTATAGGGAAAAAAATATGAATACTAGATTGGAGTTTTCAAAGTTCAGGCCAAAATGATGAAAAGGCGAATAGCTGTATATCGTAACAAAGGAAAAAGGAACTGCTTGCTGCGAACTTGCGAGTGGAAATTGATAAGTGACGATTTTACCGCTTATTATAGCCTCTTTCCTTTGGTTTTTGTGTCCGTTATCTATGATATGAGGCTATTGTTGGTGTGTATTGCTACTATTTCAGGCGCATTGAGTCATGAAAAGAATTGGGATCAAACCAAGTGAAAACGAGGCAAAAAGGAGCTGAAACGAAGAAACTGAAATTTCTACCCAGTGAAATGGTCTTCGCGATCGCGAAGTTGATCAATGCGATCATGATAGTCAGCGTGGTCAACTTGCCGCGATCGAGTGGGACCTGCTCGCGATTGCGATGAAGCTTTTCTGGGCAAAACTGGGCAGTTTTGGAAATTCACATTTTTGTTATCCCAAACCACATAAAACTCGACCAAGCTCTCTTGGAAACACATCTTTGGCAGAAAACACAAGTTTTGGAGGCTAGGGTCTTTGCACCACCCTTTGGGGTTGAAATTTGAAGATTGGGTTCAGAACTTTCTTAAACCTCTCTCCATTTCTTTGATTCCTTGCTTTGTAATGAATATCTAAAAGTGTAGTATTTATTTTCTTTACTTGAATCTTATTTATGGAAATATTCTATGATTAAAGTGGTGGATGAAACTCTTGTTTTGCTTATGTATTGAACGATTTTTATTGCTAGTGAAGTGAGTTAATATTGTTTTAATTAATCTTGTTCTTTAATGTTTCTGAAGGGATTAGCTAACCCTAAATCCCTAAGACCCGCCCAATTACTTCGATTTGAGCTCGAAAGAGGAAAATTGACGTTGGGAAAGATTAATTAACAAGAATTTGAGGCTTTAAACCTCATCTAATAACTTGAGCTAGGAATAGGAAAGTTACTTGAGATTATATTAATTGTGCTTGATATCACACTCTTAGGCTTGGAAAAGCTTAGAGTGAAATTCATTGATTTGATCGGAAGACTTTCAATGAGATTTTAGAAATCATTATCTAATTAACGCAAACTCTCTCATAGTTGTAAAATTGTAAAATACATTGGATCATTACTTGAGTGTAAATTCCCCTATATCCATGCTTGTGGCCATTGATCATTTTACTTGTTTTCTAGATTAGTTTATATTTTCGCATTAGTTATAATTTTCTCAAAATCAAAATATTATCACGTGTTTGGCTTAGCTTAGTTGGTAATAAATCCTTAACTTATTTAAATTGCCTATTATATTGTTCCCTGTGGGATCGACCCCGACTCATAATTGAGTAAATTATATTGCATACGACTGTGTACACTTTCTCTTTGAGGAGTGGATTTTGATGTTATCAGACATCAAGCTAATTTGTTTCAAAATAAGTCTTTTTGAGTTCAAGAAGGTACGGATTTTTTCTTCAAAATGACTCTTCTCTAATAAGCGTTGAACAAATTTCTAACAAAATTTTAAAAAACTTCTTTACATTTTCTACGTATATATTCAAGGTGTTTAACCAACAACAACAACACACCTAATGTAATTCCACAAGTGGAGTTTGAAGAGGTAGAGTGTATGCAGAAATTACCCCTAATTCGGAATCTAATAGACCCTTGGCTCAAGAGAAATGCTCAAGAGAAAAACATTTCATAGCAGGTCGGAAAAAGAAATAGCAGCAGTGGAGGAGCCATGGAAAAAATTAAAGGTCTTTAATCCACTTAATTAATACTTTAAGGAATACTTTTTAATGGATAATAGAATTCGATACTTGATATCGTAGATACATATAGAGTTCTACGAAAAGTCGTGTTCGATGAAAGTCGTATGTACAGTGTGTCAAACCCTTATGGATCATTTGGTTGCTGGTCAGGAACATAATTATTTATGTATTAAAACTAGCATATCTAATATCATGTTTGGTATATTTTTAATTGTTTTATATGAAGTTCAAAGACATCAAGTACGGTGGTTGGTTAGAATTTCACATCACTAAAATATGTATATATTATCTTTTTAAAAGAAAATATGTATAAGTTATGAGTCAATTTATATTTTATGTAGGGTAAAAGATGAAATAACTAATACAAGAATAACTAAACCATACATAATTAATTTATACATTGCTAATATCTGATTAACTATAACCAACAACGAAACACCCTGCATAAATTATGCAAAAGTGTTATTTTATTCTAAATATAATGTGGAATAACAAATAATTAAATTAGTGCTCCCTATTAAAATTATTAAAAGGACAAAGCATCCTCTTAATATTAAACCAACTTTTATATTTAAAAAGTAAGCGCATATTTTAAAATATAATCTTTTTTCTAATTTGTAAATTATCATATCAAAATAATAAATAATTCATACAATATAGTAATTTTAATTAAAAAATGATTTATTCTTACATTACAATCCCAAAAATTGATACCAAAATTGTCAGTGCATGAACAAACATCCAAGTTGATGAATCAGTTTCCGAGAGAGTTCGGAACCTAAATATCCTTAACGCAGGAAATTCCTGTGCTAAAGGAGTTAACCGTAACGACACGATTAACTCCTTTAATGCAGAAATTTCCTGCGTTAAAGGACAAGGACTTTCTTTAGCGCATTAAGGTTACAAAAATTTCCAGCACTTGTTTCACTCTATATTTTCACTCCATTTTCATACTTTGGCCGAAGATTAGTCATGCCTAAAGACTCCAAAACGTCAATACTTTAAATATAACCCGATGTTTTTTTGTGCGAACAGTAATGTAGACTCAATACATCAAGGATACCTAAAAGCTCGGATCGTCATTTTAGGGGTTGTAAAGTGCCCGAAGTAAGTTTGAAACTTGTTATCATTTGTCATGCCTCAAATCGGGAGCAGCGTGACCGACACTCGATGCCAAACTAGGCCCAAGCGAACCACTCTAAATCTGAAACTCTGGGGAGTGACCCCCAACTTAAACTGATAATGTCTAAATCTGGATATATATAGAAAAATACTGACTGTCTCATTTGAACTGGTACACACACCCAAAATATATATATACACAACTGAGCAAGCCGACGAGGCTACTTTAATTGTACAAAACCAACAGACATATACAAGCCGACAAGGCTATCACACAGAAATACTATATGCAAGACTCGTCTACAAGCCTCTAGGGAAAGTATGACTATACCATGGTCGGGATAGTCAAAAGAGAGAGACTCCAAAGACCTGGCAACTCCAAACAAAAGGGAGCTCACCGATCAGCTTATATCAGATCCTGCTTACTGGGGTGGTCTATCGGTCTGTTGATCTATACTTGCAGGCATGAATGCAGCGCCCCCGAAAAAAGGGACATCAGTACGAAACAATGTACTGAGTATGTAAGGCAAGCGATAACTGAAACTAAATTAAAACAATACAATCTGGAGGCCAAAAGATGCCCGGAATATCTCACCTAACCTGTCTCGTATGAAATGCAAAATAATACTATTATATATCTCACTGACCAAGCGGCCAGGCAACTGTAAATTCTCACTGGCCCGTCGGCCAGGCAATCTGTCTCACTGACCCGTGGGCCAGGCAATCTGTCTCACTGACCTGTAGGCCAAGCAAAAGAAAGTGTCTCACTGACCAAGTGGCCAGGCCAAAGAAAATATATGTATATTATGCATATGCTGACAATACTGATACTATAAAATGCCTCTTCTGTCTCTCTATAAACTCAAGGACATAGGGAGGAGATATTACCCCTCGGAACGAATAACATAACACTCGAAAACTATGCAAAACATATTGACAAGCTATACTTTGACAAATCCCTAGTCATAAGGTTCATTACATTTTTTTTTTACCATATATGGAATCATGCTAAGAAAAGAAGGAACAGCCTTAACATACCTTGTCGTTTCCTTAACTACTTGATGCTTATCCTTCTGAACTTGCAAATCTACACTCAAGATAATTCATACCAAGGTCAAGCCATTAAAACTCTCATAAGATCAAGCTAGACTAATAAATGAGCCAACGAAAATCGGATAACATTTCCCCTATATTTTCTACTTTCTCCAAATTCCAAAACAACTCCCAAATATCATTAACAACATCAACCATAACGTAATCAAGATACTACATGACAAACATATACAAATTCATCCAAAACTTCCTTCGAAATCAGTCCATAAGCCAACAACATCAACATATCTATCTATGACTTTTATGCTATGTTTTTCTTTACTTTAAGCCATTAAAATCGTCAAAAGAAACAACTTAACATCAAACTCAAGATGAAAAACATACCTTATAACTTGAAGAACTTCACCTCACACAATTCACCCTAAAGCTTATCCACCACAACTTCAATTAGAAGTACGAACAAGCTCCTTCCATGAACTAGTTAAGGATTTTATGGCTTGATCTTCTCTTGATTTGATTTGGAATGGTTTGGAGTGTTGGAAATATATCCTAGGGTCTAGAAGGTTCTATTTTGGTGAAAATATGAGTCCCAAAGTTGTGGCCCTTCATTGATTCGGTGAGATTCGTTGTTAATCTTACAAACCCGAGCCTAATTTGATGTAGGAACTCTTAAATTTGGTATGTTTTGGTGTGAGGATATTGGATGAATGTTGTGGGAGGTTATAGAGAAGTGTGGGGATGAGAAATGGTGAAAAATAAGGTGATTTAGGTGACTTAAGGGGGTATATATAGTGGTCCAAAATCGGGTGGGATGGTGGGCCGAAATTGGTGGGCCTTTTAAGCGGCTTCTAGAATTTCTGCGTAGGTTCGCGGGCTTCCAGCAGTCCGTTTTAAAATGCCCATAACTCCCTCCTCCGATGTCGTATTGACGAACGGTTTATTGCGTTGGAAACTACACTCGATGAACTTCATTTTAGGCTCTTCAAATACCTCAAAACTTCTGATATACCAGGAGATATACCTCTCTGAAGTTGACCCAAAATTTTCCCAAATTTGCGACAAACTTATTTTCTTCGATTTTCTTGATCCCGGAACCTTTGGACACTTTCTTGACACTTGTTAAGAGTATTTCTTAACCTTATAAGGGTTCCATGACCTCTTTGAGTTTTTGTTATTATAATCACGATGCAAATGACGCGAAAATTTTTGAGGTGTAACATTCTCCCCCCCCCCCCCCCCCCCGCTAAAAAACATTTGTCCCGAATGTTAAACTCTCAGATATTCTATGGAAGTTTTGTCAGAGCTTCCTCTGTAATTGTACCACTACCATCCTATCACAACAATTCAAAATATACAGTGCCTCACAGAGCTACAACAACCACGACAATAATAGCCCCATACGACCAAGAAACTATAAAAAGAAAAGCATTACGCACCCGAAGACAAGGATGTCTCTGTCTGAACTCCTTCTAGGAGTGGAAACAAATGTGGGTATCTGGACTTCATATCTTCTTCAGCTTCCCAACTCATTTCTTCCCTATTATTGTTTCTCCAAAGAACTTTAACTGAGGCTACATCTTTAGTTCTTAGCCTCCGAACTTGTCTATTCAGGATTGCAATGGGAACTTCTTCGCAGGATAGTTGCTCAATGATCTGGACATCATTCACAGGTACCACTCTAGAAGGATCTCCAACACACTTACGAAGCATTGACACATGAAAGACTGGATGGACTGTCCCCAATTTTGAAGGTAGATCTAACTCAAAGGCTACTTGGCCTACTTTGCGTACAATCTTGTAGGGTCCGATGTATCTAGGGCTAAGCTTACCTTTCTTACCAAATCTCGTAACGCCTTTCATCGGCGACACCTTCAGGAATACCCAGTCATTAACTTGGAACTCTAAGTCTCGTCGGCGATTATCCGCGTAAGACTTCTGTCGACTTTGGGCTGTTAATAATCGATCCTGAATAAGCTTAACTTTCTCCACCGCTTGCTGGATTAAATCTGGCCCTACTAGCTTCGTCTCTCCCACTTCAAACCATCCAATTGGTGATCTACACTTTCGCCTATATAAAGCTTCATATGGGGCTATCTGAATACTAGAGTGGTAACTATTATTGTATGCAAATTCAATAAGCGGTAAATAGTCATCCCAATTACCTCCAAAATCTAGCACACATGCCCTTAACATATCTTCAAGGGTTTGAATAGTGCACTCAGCGTCCGTCCGTACGGGGGTAAATGCTGTGCTAAGATTCGGATGAGTCCCCAAACCCTCCTGAAAGGATATCCAAAAGTTTGTCGCAAACTGCGCACCCCTATCGGAGATAATGGATACAGGAACACCATAAAGTCGGACTATCTCCTTAATATAAAGCATCGCATAATCCTCGGTGGAGTAAGTAGTCCTGACAGGTAGAAAATGTGCTGATTTTGTCAGTCTATCAACAATTACCCATATAGAATTAAACCTACGCTGAGACCGGGGTAGGCCCGAAATGAAATCCATATTAACTACTTCCCACTTCCAAGTCAGAATCTCCATAGCCTGCAATAATCCGCCGGGCTTCTGATGTTCAATCTTTACCTGTTGACAATTAGGACACTGGGCTACGAACCCTGCTATATCCTTCTTCATTCCATCCCACTAATAAACCTCTTTGATGTCGCGGTACATCTTTGTTGACCCTGGATGGATAGAATAGCGGGAGCAATGAGCCTCCGCCATAATCTTCTGACGTAATCCCGCAACATCGGGTACACACAACCTACCTCGATACTTGAGGACTCCATCTCCAGTAATCCCGAATGGTGATTTCTTCTTTTGCGGAGCTGTATCCTTGTAATGGGTCAATGAAAGGTCTTCATACTGACGCCCTTTTACCTCGGCTACTAAGGATGATGTTGCTGTAGTCTGAATAGTAACTCTTGTATCTCCTGAATCTATCACTCTGACCCCCAAATTGGCTAGCTGAAGAAACTCATGAGCCAACTCCCTTTTTCCAGCCCGCAGGTATGCTAAACTACCCATAGATTTGCGGCTGAGGGCATCTGCTACCATATTTGTTTTCCCTGGGTGGTATAAAATATCAACGTCGTAATCTTTCAGCAATTCTAACCACTACCTGCCGCGCAAATCCTTACCGAAGATGTATCAAGAATCTTATGTATTTGTATAGATGTCAACATGAACGCCATATAAGTAATGTCTCCAGATTTTAAGTGCATGAATCATGGCTGCTAACTCTAGGTCGTGAGTCGGATAGTTCTTCTCGTACTTCCTGAGCTGTCTAGAAGCGTAAGCAATCACCTTGTCGTGCTGAATTAGTACACAACCCAATCCGACCCTCGAAGCGTCACAATAGATAGCATAACCCTCGGATTCCTCTGGAAGCGCCAGGAAGCCGGGCGGTGCTGAAGTCAACCTATCCTTCAATTCCTGAAAACTCTTCTCATAAGCATCTGTCTATTAGAACTTGGCTACCTTCTGAGTTAACTTCGTCAATGGGGCAGAATGAGAAGAGAAGCCCTCCACAAATCTTCTGTAATACCATGCTAAACCCAGAAAACTATGAACCTCTGTAGGCATCGTAGGTCGAGGCCAAGTCTTCACAGCCTCTATCTTCTGAGTATCCACTTTGATGCCCTCCTTTGAAACAATATGCCCTAGGAAATCCATAGAGTTTAGCCAGAATTCACATTTGGAGAATTTCACATACAACTTCTGGTCCTGAAGGACTCTGAGTACCACATGCAAATGATCTACATGCTCAGTCTCTGATCGAGAATAAACCAGAATATCATCTATAAACACAATCACGAACAGGTCTAGGAAGGGTCTGAATACGCGATTCATCAGGTTCATGAATACAACTGGAGCATTAGTCAACCCCAAAGACTTAACAAGGAACTCGAAATGACCTTATCTAGTCCTAAATGATGTCTTCGGAATGTCCTTCCCTCTGATATTGACCTGGTGATAACCTGACCTCAAGTCTATCTTCAAGAAATTCTAGCACCCTGCAGTTGATCAAATAAATCATCTATCCTCGAAAGTGGATACCTATTCTTAATTTTCACCTTATTCAACTGCCTATAGTCGATACACATCCGTAGCGAACCATCCTTCTTTCTTACAAACAATACTGGGCCTCCCCACGGTGACGTACTAGGTCTGATAAAGCCCTTCTCCAGTAGATCCTTCAACTCCTTCAACTCAGCAGGGGCCATCCTATAAGGAGGGATGGATATTGGCTGAGTACCCGGTAGTACATCTATAGCGAAGTCAATTTCTCGCTATGGTGGGAGACCTGGAAGCTCGTCTAAAGAGTTCACGGTTTTGCTTCCGTATCCTGAACTCGAACTATATGATAGATACAACCTTTCAAAATCATCTTCTTCGCCTTGAGATAGGAGATAAACCTACCACTCGGCGAAGCCGTATTACCTTTCCATTCTAGAACTTGTTCCCCCGAGAAGTGAAATGTGACAGTCTTCGTCCAACACCCCACATTAGCATAAATAGAAGCTAACCAATCCATCCCCATAATGACGTCAAAGTCGACTATCTGTAATTCTATAAGATCTGCTATGGTCTGACGACGACAAACAGCTACAGAACAACCACGATAAATCTTCCTAGCAATAACAGGTTCACCAATAGGTGTAGGCACAGAAAATGGTTCACTCAACTATTCTGGCGCTATACTGAATTTTTTCGCAATAAGGGGAGTGACATAGGAAAAATTGGACCCCGGATCTATCAACGCGTAAATGTTATATAAACAGACTGTCAATGTACCTGTCACAACGTGTGGTGAGGACTCCAAGTCCTGAGGACCTGCCAAAGCATAGATGCGGTTCTGATCCCCGCCTGCACCGTGCTCCTCCCCCCACCTCTCGCCCACCCGCCGAAGGTCGAGGCCCGGCCCGTGAGGACGCACGGACTGTTAACGACCTTGCTATAGAACCCGTCGGTTTGCACCATACCGCAGGTCTCCCCGTAGGCGCCTTGAAATGATCTGGGCTGCCACAAGTATAACAAGCCCTTGACCCGTACTAACATTGCCCATAGTGCGCTTTCTACCACGACCGGACACACCTCTTGTGGTAGTTATCTGTCCGTCCTGGACCCCTCTGCTGGTGTGACCCAGATATACGGGAACTCGTTCCTGGTCTTGATGGAATAAATACCCTGATCTGTATCCCTGAGCCTGAGCTGATGGTGGCCTAAATGGCCTACCCCGCACGGGGTGCGAAACTCCCCCTACTCTCACCCCGCGACCGGTGGTCTAGCCTGCTCTTATGATACTCCTCTCTATGCTCTCGAGCCGCCGTTCTTCGACGCCTACGATCCTCGCAGTTATGTACGAATGCCTGGATACGAGCAAGGTCCATATTATCGTTCACTGCCGCCACGATGGTACAAGCCTCAACATAATCGGGGTGCAAACCCGATATGAATCTGTGAATCCTGGCCCTCGATGAATAAAAAAAGGATAGAGCATAAATGGCCAAGGAATCAAATCGGAGACAATAATCACGGAACAACGTCAGCTACCTTCGGGATGATCTCAAGACGGTCTACCCTCGCCTCTCATATTTTCAACAGTAAATATTGATCAAGGAAGGCCTCTGAAAACTCAGAACAACACGCGGGAGGCACCTCAGAACCTCTGGCATGCTCCCACCTCTCATACCATAAGATCATTATATCACGAAGCCTGAAAGCTGCTAAGCGTCCTTCTGCCTCGATCTCGGTAGCATGCATGACCCCAAAAATACGCTGAAGCTTATCGATGAAGTTCTACGGATCCTCATCCCGCTTAACCCCTGAGTGCTCTAGGGGGTCAAGTGCTAAGAACTCACGAACCCTCGAATTGTTGGACCCATCAGTGCCCACTGTTCCAGCAGGTGCTCTCGACTGTCTCTGTGTTGTCACGAGCTGAGTCAATAAGTGCACCGCTCTCCTAAGATCCTCGTCTGTCGGTATGAGAAGGGGTATTGAAGGTACTGCCTCCCTTGGGAGCTCCTCAATGGTGGAATCGTCAATGATGGGCCGGATAAGGTCTCGCACCGGCCCTCGGAACGAGGTATGGGCGGCGGGGTGTGCCCTACTGCTCCCTTCACCAGTTGCCGTATCACCGCTCCAGTTAGCCACAGCCTTTCTATTCACCGGCATAGCTGTGTACAAATATGGGAGGGTAAGTTCAACTCAAATCTCCAATGACTTGGCTCTACAACACGATTTAGATCTGAAAGAAAGGTAACCAATTCCTAAATGCCCTGTAGCTTCCTGTTTATATGATGTGGTGCACAACACATCTATAAACAAAACTCTACTAGATACGGCTTGTAGACTCCCTGGGACAGACCTGCTCTAATATCAAGTTTGTCACGTCCCAAATCGGGAGCGAACAGAACGACACTCGATGCCAAACTAAAGCGAGCGAACCACTCTAAATGCGAACTCGCGGGAGTGACCCCCAACTTAAACTGATAGTGTCTAAATATGGATATATATAGAAAAATACTGATTGTCTCATTTGAACTGGCACACACACCCAAAATATATATACACAACTGAGCTAGCCGACGAGGCTGCTTTAATTGTACAAAACCAACAGTATCCAACAGACATATACAAGCCGACAAAGCTATCACACATACATACTATATACAGGACTCCTCTACAAGCCTCTAGGGGAAAGTATGGTAGTACCATGGTCGGGACAGGCCCCGGCCATAAAATGCAGCAATCAAAGAGAGACAGAGACCCAAAGACACTGCAACTCCGAACAAAAAAGAAGCTCGTCTCTAATCGACTGATATCGATCCCCGCTGCAGGGAGGTCTATCGATCCGTCGATCGTCTGGCTACGAGCATGAATGCGGCCGCCCCGAAAAAAGAGACGTCAGTACGAAATAATGTACCGAGTATGTAAGGCAAGCGATAACTGAAACTGAACAGAAATAATACAATCTGGAGGCCAAAAGATGCCCGGAATATCTCACCTGACCTGTCTCGTATGAAATGCAAAATAATATTATTATATATCTCACTAATCAAGCGGCCAGGCAACTGTAAATTCTCACTGGCCAGTCGGCCAGGCAATCTGTCTCACTGAACCGTGGGCCAGGCAATCTGTCTCAATGACCTGTAGGCGAGGCAAAAGAAAGTGTCTCACTGACCAAGTGGCCAGGCGAAAGAAAATATATGTATATCATGCATATGCTGAAAATACTGATACTATAACGTGCCGCTTCTGTCTTTCTATAAACTCAAGGACATAGGGAGGAGATATGGCCCCTCGGAATGAATAACATAACACTCGAAAACTATGCAATAATATGACAAGCTCTACTTTGACAAATCCCTAGTCATAAGGTTCATTACATTTTTTTTACCATATATGGAATCATGCCAAGAAAAGAAGAAACAGCCTTAACATCATTAGGTTTAAGTATTATATTTTTTAGGGTTTAGATTTAAGCGTGTTACTTTTTAGTTAGTTCATAACTTTATTTGGAATATGCCGAGTTCCTTATTATTATTAATTTAGGATTTCACACGAGTTAGTAATAAACGATAAAAAACACTAAAGATAATATTTATCATTAAGGAATATATACGCAAAAAATATACTATTTACATAAACTATGCAACTTTGGAATGGGTCCCATATGTAGTTGACTTTAGAATACCCCGAGGCCTAAGTCTATCCCCACCACCCTCGCCATTGTCCCTATCCCCCTTCCTCCTCTTAATAGCCGGGTGCTCTAAGCCATGATCATCAGTCACTCTCTTCCCCCCCCTCCTGTTCTTCGGAGTCCAAATCATAGCGTGTTTGTTGCTGACTGCTATGACCGGAACTAATCTGTCAGGATTAGTAGGGTCAAATGGCTCAACATCACCCTCATCATCAAATGGCTCAGGCACCGAAAGATGAACCTGAAAAAACATATAAAAGTTTAGCACTAATCTTAATTTCTATTGAATACATAAACTTTTGTTAAAAATCAAACCTGTGTGTCGAGGGCTCCCAGAGCATGCTCCCAGGAGGGTCGATGTAGGACCGAAACGATCATGAACGGGATCTTGTACGACTGGAGCTGTGTGTTGTTCGAGGTCCAAATAAATGTTAAAAAAAATTAAAGTAATATTCAACTTATATTGAATAAAATTAAGTTTTACTAAAAATCATACATGTGGCTCGACAGGCTCATGAGAAAACACCTGAGTGGGTGGCTCTGATGGAACTACTGCCGATGAATCCTAAAATATGAAAAATTAGTGTGGTAAATAAGTATTTTAAATACTAACCGAGATAAGAAATTCCGTGAAATCAATAAACCTGAGAACCTCTACATTTCTCACTGGCCGTTTCTCACGTAATGATGTGTAAAGATCAGCCCAATCGATGTCATCACGTATCCCGAGATACCTATTCTGGCTCTACTGAGATGAAGACTCAGGTATATTTGCATATAGGCGAGCCGACATAAACACAGGTGTCGACGGTGAGATGAAGTCGACCGGTGAGCTGAGCTACAGCTGGGCTCGAACTGGAGCAGCCACATCGGGCTAATCTACCATACGGTGTCCTCTGCCACCACCTCCTCTATCACCACCCCTCCACCACCACGTCCTCTATCAGCACCCCTCTGCCACCACCTCTTCTGCCTGACTATACTCCCCATCCGCCTCCTCATGCCGCACGTCACCGACCTGCGGGAATGTGATCATGCATACGCCTATATTCTCTTGCATCTTGGATACTAGTCGCTTGTCTATCCATACACAACCTCCCCGGAAGCCTCTTCGCGTTCTCGGGGTTAGATATATGGTCTCACCCCAATATACGCAGTAGTTGTACGACCACTAGCTGCATTTGTTTTCAACAGTAATAATTAGTTAATATTTTAAAGTAATGATTAAAACTATTAAATCAATACAAGTGCGATAAACTTACCAACGCCTCATATACTGCCTTGCGAGTGCTGCGTATCCTATATCATCCGAGGGATGTAATACAGGGTTACCAATTAAGCGACGTGTGATCTGGTGGTACCACTGCATGTACACCTTGATGGGAGTCGCATGACCGACCTTCGCTAGACTACCCAACCTGTGCTCCCAACGATCGAGATGGATGCCCATGAAAGTCAGAAATGCATCATCGATGGGCGATCGATCGTCCTACTCATAGTGGCGGTGCTCATATTGAACGAGGGGGCTATATTCTGTCGATGCCCAAACTGTCGTAATACGCAGTCAGGCATGTGGTACTCAATGATGTCCAGGTATTTTAATGGATACCGCAACATCCACACGGCCTGACCAGCCCTACAAAAGGCCGGTAATCGATCCAAACACCTAGCGTACGGGGTCCATAAAATAGCTATATTCAATGTAGCTACAAATTAGTGATCAACAAGTAGAAAATAAAATAATTAAAGTAATAATGTAAAATTAAATAATTTTACCGCATCGTCCCTCATGCGATCAAACTGGTCCTGGAATGGAAGAATACTGTGGTAAATATCCATATCTCGGTCAATCCCTGCCGTCCACCTCCTCGCGTAGGGCATCTCATCCGGGAGGTCATGCCTAGGTACGGGCTGAAAAGCGACATCTATCACGCACTATATAAGCGAAAGCAATATTAAAAAAATGTGATTTTTTAGTCGTCGTTTCAAGAGGTATATTTAGAATAAAGGAACACACACTTAAATATATTACCTGGAGTAGAGAAAAAAATCCACACACATCACTGCTATGGCTAATAGACACTCGGCATAGACATCGGTAGAGGTACGCCAAAACAGCACCGCCCCAACTGTACTCTCCCAAGCTGTCCAGATCCTCCAAGAAGATCAAATACCGTAAGCTGACAATGACACCTAATGTGTTCGGGAACAGGATGCCCCGAAATATAATGAGCAAGTATAGACAAGAATGACGATCAATAACCACACATCAATGCCGTTGTGAACATGATCCAAGTCACGCAAATAATCGCAAAGGGCAAGCGATCCTCACTCGACTCTGTCCCGAGATAACATTAGGGTCCACAGGCACGAACTCGGTGAGCCTGGTCAACGCCGTTGTCCATGTCCTACCAGGAGAAGGCTCAACTTGACTGTATAATGGGTCTCCATCTACCCGAAATTCAAACATGACTGCAACATCCTGTAGAGTGGTCGTGGCCTCACTAGTGAGTAGATGAAAGGTGTGTGTCTCCGGCCTCCACCGCTCAACCATGGCCAACACAAGAGCTCGATCATGCTGTACCACGCCAACAGAGATGCAACGATAGATACTGCCCCGATACATTATCTCTAAGACGCCTGGAGGTGGGGGGGCGCTCGTATAAAAGAGTCCACTCCATATCCAGCCTGCAGGGACGGAGCAACACCCCCATCTATATAACCTCACCCCATAATAGCTCGGTCCTATGATAATCTTGTAGAGAAAGTACTGATCCATTGTTGGGTCTGGATGAACATTGGGATCCATGGAGGTGTTGTATTTGGACATACTATATTATTCATTATTCTTGAAATTAAAGGAAAATTATGTTAACTAACTAATACTTAACTAAGGATTATCGGTCGTTATTCGAAATTTGTGAATTATGAGAATTATGTTGTATTATATTTTTATGAATAATTATATTTAATTAAAAATTACTAAATTAATTAACTTCTTAACAAAAGTTTATATTAAATAGATAATTTATCTAATGGGAAATTATGTTAACTAATATCTATCTAATTACGAATTAACAATTGCTAACTGATTATTCTTCTAACTATAATTAAAGTAATAACGGACTAATTTTATATTAACTAGCTAATTAATAATTAATTAACTAATTAGCACATAACACTAGATAACTAATTAGCACATTAACAATTAACATGGGATAAACAATTTCACAAATAAATAAATTAACAATTAGATAATTAACAAATAATAGGAGATTACAATATTTTTCATAATTAAACAATTTATAATGAATTAACAAATAATAAATTAACAAGAAAAAATTATTAAAAAAACGCTAGCACTTCGAAACTGCCATTGGAAAACGAAGCCAAAAATGCAAAAATACAATTCATTTTTCGAAATTCGAGACTATGAAACGTTAATCATGCTTAGGATTATAATGTATTTAACAAAATGATTAGAAAGTTCATAATAAAATACCTTGATCGAAGCTTGTTGTAGCGTTGTTTGAATCGAGTTGTAAGTCGTTTTTTCCCGAAATTCGACCTTCGAATCTTGTTCCTTGACTTGAATATACTGAGAATCTTTACTTTCCAAAAGAAATTTGAATCGAAAACGGTGTTTTTTTGAGGTGGGACCCGAGATTTTGGCCCTTTAATGGCGGTTTTGCAATTTTTTTATGGTGAAGTGGGGGACCAGTGGTGGAATCCGATGGGTATTTGTGGTTGTCCTTTATTGCGTTAAAGGAGTAGTATATTGGTCCCTCAACGCAGCAAATTGCTGTTTTAAAGGAGTTAATCGTGTCTTTACGGTTAACTGCTTAATTGCTGCGTTAAGAGCCCTTTTCTATTTATTTTTTTCTTGGGGTATTTTGGTTCGTTTAACTTTTTGTTGGGTCATTTAAGTTCCGGACTCTTTCCAAAAAGGATCATCCATTAGATTCTGTTAATTGCAAGCTTCCTTGCTGCTAAGCTACGCGTCAAGTTTGTTTAATTATATACACAAAACAGTAATTATTGCAGTTAATTTTAAGCTTTTTTTATATGATACCTTCGTTTGGTTGCATCCCCTCATCTAGGTTGTAGACTTCAAGTTTTGTACTCTTTTCATCAACTTCCAATCAAGCGAATAAATAAAGGAAATATACTCATGAATTATCGGAACTCCTTTATCATCAATTTTTTTAATTATTAAATTGTTTATTTCAATTTTTCCCTCTACCATGTACTACTAGTAGTACTTTATACTGTTTCTCCTTTTAAGAAATGAATTGAGTATTCTTCAAAAACAATGATAAAGTTGATCCAAAATTGTACTTGTGGCTCTTTCAGCAACTAATTATTTTTCTGTGTTTATGGTTCCAGCTAGATCTGTTTGTCTCCGTCTGTCTAAAAACAAAGCATGATCATCATATACCAAAATTGACATGTGATATTTGATATTTTTGTGGGGCTATAATTAATCAGAGGTGAGGTGGCTGAGGGAATATATTAAGGAACTCATCCCTTTTGTGGGATCCAAAGCAAGGAGAAAACGAAACCAAGTAAAAAATCTGATTGAGATAATGCCACTTCATAATTAATTGTTCTATTACAGATCTATCGATAGGTCGTGGTAAATATTCATGCTACAACTGGATCAATTAACATTAGTTTGCTAGCATAACAAAGCTTTTCTCTATAGTTATTAGCCAACTTTTGAATCTTTACAAAATAGATTTGTATACGGTGAAATCTTACGTTGCACGTGGCACGAGATGGTAACGACACATGGGCGATAAAATAGTCAAGGATACATTTCATACGAGAACCCGAGGGGAATGATTCCATGCGAACCCAATGGTTACGGAGCAATTGCGACAAATCATTTAAGAGTTCCATGCGTTACATAATCGATCCAGATATGTAGCCAAATGTTATGCTTTTGTAATTAAGTAGCATTTATTGGTCATTATTCATTATGGGGCACTATCCTTACCACCTATAAAAGGAGCCCAACCTCGGTGTCAAAGGGCATCCAATTCTAGCTTTACAATTTACATTCTCGTTTACAAGCTAATTATATTACTTTTGTCCATTATTGTATCAGATTCAAAGTGTTCTTCAAGGCTTAATTTTTCATCCGGAGTTATCCCCATTAAGAGATTCCCCCAGGTTCCTATGGCCCAAGCTTATTTTATTACATTCTTGCTTTATACTTGCTTGATTTCATTGCTAATTGTTATTACTTTACACTTTTATATAACAAATCAATTCATGTATCCTTTAAACCATGAAACAAATTCAACTGTACCTTTTTGGGATAAACAGTTTGGTGCCTACCGTGAGGCTAAGGATAATTGTGGTATTGTTTTGTTGCTCTAATTACCTTGTTAATCACTTGTGAATTTGTGGAATTGGGTAACTAGAAATTATGGCAAACACTGGAAATCAAGTCAACGCTGCTAATGAGTTGTTGAACAACACAACGATTTCAGAGATCGACTTGATAACAGGAGAAGTTCGGGTATAGAACAATGAACACATGGTTTCACCTCAGGGGTCTAAGCACACCGGAAATGATTAAACTCCAAATGATGATGATGACAGTGCTGAAAGCGAAATAAGAGTCACTAGGTCGGATCTAACAAAAATCCTTAACATGCTGGAAAAGCAGCAAAAGGCGATTGTGGACTTGCAGAAGAAGAAAGGGGAAATTGGTGCAGGTTTGGCAAACACAACAATGGATCAACCGGAAGGTAGCGGTAATGGTTCCGGTAATAATGAGGCGCCGAAAGTCATGCAGTACCTTCAGGATTTATCCAGTCGTTTGGAATAAAATGAAAAGGAGCTGAGCAGTCGATTGGATCGAAACGAGAAAAAGTTCAAGGCATTTAACTTATGGATAGATCAGATCCCGGGAGAACCTTTAATGTTGAAGGAGCTAGATTCGAAGATATATATCCAGTTGTCGTTCCCACCGAGTGCGACACCAAAATTGATCCCTAAGAGGTCCAAGATGCCGGATTTATCCAAATACGACGGAAACAAGGATCCTCAGGAGCATGTGACGTCGTAGACTTGTGTCGTAAAGAGCAACGATATGCACCGGATGAAATATAATCAGTTTCATTAAAAAAGTTTGGGAAAACATTGTCTAAAGGGGAAATGACACGGTATTCTTTACTTCCTGAACATTCTATTAATTCTTTTGAAATGCTTGTAGATGCTTTTATCAAGGCACACGCCGGAGCAAAGAAGGTGTCTGCAAGGAAAGCAGATATCTTTTGAATAGCCCAGGAGGACATGAAGTTGTTGCGGGAGTTTGTGATAAGATTCCAATAGAAGCGCCTAGTGTTGCCGGAAGTACCGAATGAATGGGCAGCGAAGGTTTTCACCAAGGATTTGAACCCAAAAAGTTCAAGTGCCTTTTTGAAATTAAAGAAGAACCTGCTGGAATTCCCTGCAACAACATGGGTAGATGTTCACAATAGGTACGAGTCGAAGATTTGGGTGGAAGATGATCAATTGGAACTTCCAGTTGGATCAATGGGCCGGAGTCAATATCATGACAAACCAAAAATAAGTGTCAATTTCGAATTAAGTTCTTTAAGGGACAAGTATCAACCTTATGGCCCACCAAAAAGATCTTATTCGAGGTCAGAACGAAGTTAGAATAATTAGTACGGGAAGCCAGGTTTCAATAGGCAGAATGATGGGGGCCAAAGTAGCAGGGGTACAAACAAAAATAGGAGAAAACCTTCAACATCAAACAATTTCAAAAACCCAAGATTGTCCGAGTACAACTTTAACATCGATGTGGTCGGATTGGTCGCAACTATTGGAAAAATTGGGGATACAAGGTGGCCCACACCTATACGGTCGGATCCCAGTCAGAGGGACCTAAATCTGGTTTGTGATTTCCAAGGGACTCACGGACATTGGACCGCTGATTGTCGTCACCTCAACGATGAAGTTGTGCGGTTGTTGAAGAATGGTCATTTAAGGGAATTCTTGAGTGATCGGGCTAAGGAAAACTACGGAAAGAACAAGGATACAGGCAAGCAGATGGAGAAGGCTGAACCTCATCATGCGATTAACATGATAATAGGTGGAACCGAGATTGTAGGAACAGGTTTTTCAACTAAGAAAACTAAAGTGACTATAAATCGAGAGAAAAGATCTCCGGATTTCATACAGGAGGGAGTGATAACGTTCACTGATGAAGATGCAAAGGGAATCTCTTTGCCACATAATGACGCACTGGTAATTTCTGTTACAATTAATTTCTTTCAAGTTAAATGTATTTTGATTGATCCAAGTAGCTCGGCTAACATCATCTGGTAGAAAGTCGTTGAAAAGTTGGCAATGCTGGATAAGCTCACACCATCCGCAAAATTTCTTAATGGATCCAACAATGTAAGTGAAACAATGAAATGTGAAATTGTGCTGCCAGTTAATCCGTGTGGAATGATCAAACAAATAAAGTTCCATGTTATATATGGTAAGATGAGATACAATGCTATCTCTGGAGGGCCTTGGATTCTCGTTATGAAGGTGGTGTCATCGACACTACACATGCTGCTGAATTTTCCAACCCCAAAAGGAATTGGTCAGATCTGTGGTGAACAACCAGCAGCGAAGGAAATGTTCACCATCGAAGCACCTGCGGAAAAAAGGCGGAACCAGTAAAGGGAAAGACGCCGGTTGTGAAAGAGAAAGAAAATAATTTGGGAAAGAAATAGCTATTAAAAAAATTGTGCTAGCAGAAATTAAGGCAACAGACCCAAAAAGGGAAGGAATCAAGGAAGAAGATTTTCATAGGGTCCTGAGGTCATTCGTAGTACCGGATGGCTTTGCTCTAAAATAAAAGTGCAAAAGCAAAGGATGGGAAAATATTACAATCACCGGACCAATCTCAGATACTTTCAAGTAGGGAGTTTGATCCAACGGAAGGTCACCCTAAACACTAGAGACTTAAACGTTGGAAAGCGAGGTCCGAAATAGGAGGGGCCTTACCAGGTTGCAAATATCATCCGAGGGTTGGCGCCTACGGGTTGCAAATATCACCGGAAAGGTCTTGTACTAACTATTAAGGGTATGTTTCTTTTCCTTTTTAGTTTGTTATTTGCTTTGCACTAACGCATTTTGCAAGATAAAGAAAGACTTATTTTGGCGAGGAAAAGAGGGAAAGCATTTGGAGACCATTCATAATATACTAAAAACACGTGCTACACTCTTTTTCCCTGAGACTGGTTTTTATCCCAAAAAGGGTTCTTCTTGTGAGGTTTTTAACGAGGCAGCAACGTAAAGCGTGTTACCTTAAATGAATGAAAAAAGATCTTGGCTGATGAAAAATCAAGTTCCATAATGATAAATGGAAGGAACAATGAAAAGAATATAATGGTTGTTCGCATCATTAAACATGCGTTGGAGATCATTCATTTGTTGACCGATCAAAACCCAATTCAAGTCATTATTGATGTTGTTTTATTGGCAAAGTACCCAAGTGTCGGGGACTATTGAAGGAAGGATTGGACAAATGTTTGAATCCTCATTTTATCATGCTCAAACACTGGGGGGAATACCCTCCGGTGATAAAGTTGTAACTTTTCAAAGTCTTAGCATTACTGGAGACTGTTGACAGAAACAAAACTAGTTAAAAAATAAATCCGAGGAAGTCAGAGCAAAAATGTAATTTCTTGTTTTGGTTCGTTTACAATTGTAAAATTGCAAAGTGAACTTCATGAGTCAATAAAAATACAGCTCTTATTTGCTCATATTTCGTCTCGTTATAATACTTGGTTGTTTGTCTTAAAGCACAACCAAAGTTAATTTTGTTGAGAATAAACATAGATTCCAACGAGTATACCAAAAATGAATTGGCGACGTCCTATTCATAAGCATAAATACAAGTCCCTTTGTAATAACTTTATTTCGGATGAATTTTGCCCGATGAAAATAAGAACCATATCCGAAAATATTTATGTTCGGAACAATTTTACCTGAACAAAATTATAAGTCGGATAACTATTCCTGGTATTTACATGAAAAGACATTCAACATTAATAAATGTGTTAAGACTTGTTATCGATCAAAATTAAGGTCGAATATCGAACTTTTGATGTTAAGGCAGAAAGATAAAATTCTTCATGTCATAAGAATCAAAGTGATAAAACTTGTTCTTCGGTTAAAAAGCTACTGTTGTAATTATTTGTCATAATAAAGAAGTTTTTTTTTCTTTTATGAATTTAAGGAAATTATATATGAGAAAGGATCAGTGAGAGTTAAAATATTCTTTGGCAAGTTTATCCGAAAGACAAGTGCATATAGTTTTATACTTGTGAAAAGAAAATACCCTTATTTAACAAAAGGTTGAGACTTCAGAACATAATTTTTTGAACATAAACAAAATCGGCCGAAAAAAGCCGATCTTCATCTAGAAAGAAAGACTAAGCTTGAGTGAGAAAAAAAAACTCAGATAAAGAGACTCCGAGTAATTCTAGTTTGAGGAAAAAACTTGAATTTTCCATGAGCTCAGATTTCATAAGTGTCACACCCTAATTTTCGATAGGGCATGATGGGCACCCGACCCTTACCTAAGGCCGAGCGAACCCGCTGACTTTCGTAATACTCATAATCACACTGGGCCCGCAAAACATGACATAAGCACATAATGAAAAAATTTCAGAAAACAACATGCCTTCCGTCTTATCAAATCAAACAAAGCGATCATAACAAATTGCATAACAATAAGCGTAACGATACATCGGCTTACATAGCCATTACAAAGCGACATCTCATACACACGACAACATTTATGTAAAGTCTACCATAACTTGAGATACCATTACAAAGCACTCGACTCGGCGACCTTTCCGAAGGAAATGGAGCTCGCCAATCCGAACGGAACATCCCCGCTAACACACCTACTAGTCGTAGGCACACAACGCGGCACAAACGCAGCCCCCGAAAAGGGGTTAGTACGGAATATGTACCGAGCATGTAAAGCATGGCATACGAAAACGAGGTCATAACCAAAGTGCGGAAAACGAGCATAAAAATCCAGAATACCAAAGGGCTTGCACCTGAAGTACAAATCATACATAGGCGGTACAGAAGACAAATGTGATAATCAGAATGCCAAAATGCTTCGTTTTTCAAAGCACAAATCATGCACAGGGCTCTTAGAATATGGTCGCCGCCGTCATTGGCGCCATGACACATCGTCCTCTAGAATATTTCATATCTCTCAAACTTGACATACCGGTCAAAAACCTGGGCTGTCAATGTCACACATATACCGTATCAAGCAAGTACCCACGGTCAATACATATACACATACCGCGGCCAAGTACCAATGGTCAATGTCACATATCTACACATACCGCGATCAATATCCACCAATATCACCCTATATACACATACCGCGGCCAAATACCCAGCGGCAATATCACATATACACATACCGCGGCCAAATACCTAGCGGCAATATCACATATACACATACCGCGGCCAAATACCCAGCGGCAATATCACATATACACATATCGCGGTCAAGAATCTAGCGGCAACGTCACATACCGCGGTCAAGAATCCAGCGGCAACATCACACACCGCGGTCAAGAATCCAGCGGCAACATCACATCACATACCGCGGTCGTTAATCGTGGTAACATCACATCACATACCATGGGTCAAGAATCCATCAATATCACACAAAGGCGCACGATACATACCGGCCGGGACTCGGCGAAAAATGTAACAACGAATGCACGAAAGCGAGAATCACGTAGCCAAAAATACGATAAAACATTTTCAAAGACTTAATAGGTTAATCAAAACGAATCATCATCTCGTAAGCCAAAGCAAATAGTCAAACCAGTATTTTCTTTCCGAATATCACAGAACATATCAAACCGAGCTTCGTAAACCATAGTCACGTATCCAAATCACGAACGCCAAAATCCTCATTTGAGTACTTCAACCGATAAATAAGTAGTCATACTCGGGGTCAAAGATAGTCATATTAAATTCTTTCAAAATAGGTCGTTAGAACCAAACACGGAAAGTCGCGGGACCCAGACGCAGCGTCAACCCGATCGGGCCGCCTATGAAAATCATAGTCCTTATACGTTATAGAATCATTTGCGAACATATCAAAGCCATCCCGGTTACGTACATACGAAAGTTACGGACGTTCGTAGTTACAAAACTCTTTTTTGAAAACAAAACTTTTTATACAACATTTGAAAACCAATCATACAAAGACATATAAACCATATAAGGATGCCATCATCAAGAAGCAAATAAGCATCGTAAACATGCTCGGACTTAAGAATAGAATTACGGAAGCTCATAACATATCATAACTTAGCCATATCTAAGACATGCGAAGGAAAGGTAAGCTTTACATACCTTGATTGCTTCCTAAGCTAATCCAAACTCAAGTCTCGGCTTCTCAAAATCTAAAACACGTCATTAGACACCAAACATTAGTCATAGGCACCTCGGAACCCATTTTAAGCTCGCACTTTATTTACAAAAATTTGGGCAGCATTTCCCCTGTAAATTCAACACCCCGAGAATTTAACTCGGCCAAATTCATCAACAACAATATCAACAAACATTCTAACAACATCAACCATTAATTCAAAACGCACTTTAACATCAACAACCTCTTTTCGCACAATGCGACGGCATTCCAATTACGTTCAAATCAACATATATAATCAACCCAACATCATTGCCATACGCGTTCAAATACCAATCCAAAACCATTCAAACATGATTCAATAACATTTCCAACAATCCACAAAATTATTCAAAACAACTCAACCAAAACATAAGGCAACCCGAAACCTTCCAAGTCCAAAGAAATATCAACAACGCATTTCTTTTCTTCCAAATTCATAAACCATACTAACAATCCATACTTTAACAACATTAATCTCAAAAATACAAGAAACCATATTAAGATCACATTAGGTTCCAAAAGCATCCCACATGATTTCAACTTCACTTTGAACCATTAAGCCTTCATTTTACAACATAGAATCTACAACACAACATCCTAAACATACCAAATGAAATTAGTTCTTCACTTCTACCTTACCACACATACACGGCCACAACACAACAATTACAACTTCAACTCGAATCATTCAATACCTTCATTCTCATCACATAATCCATGACAACAACAACCAAAATATACTAAATAAAATTAGTTCATCATATTCTACAAACAACACATACACACGGCCACATACCAACTCCCATATTTCCATGAATTTCATCCATTTCCACTTACTACAACATGCACAAACACCTATTAAACATGTAAAGATGATTAAATCTTACCTTCCACTTAACTTCTCCCTCGGCTAGAATTGGTAAATTGCGACAACAAGCGGTTTTCTTATTCCAACAACTACTCCACGTTGACGAGGACCTTCCAATTAGTAGAAAAGCTTGAAGCAAACAATTTTTCATGATCAATTTCATGGGCAAGTTTAGCCACTTGGCGTTTTCTCCTTTTTTTTTCTTTCTCTTGATGTTTCTTGAAATTTCAAGGAGAATGAAATGGTGAAGATTAAATTAAATTACCATCTTTCTCTACATATATAATTTGCACATGTGGCCCTATGGCCCACAAGTCATGTGCATGGCCACATGACTTTTCTTTTCATGAATTTTAAGTTTCCACAACTTCACTTTTGGCCCCAAATTTTCATGAAATGTCTAGCTTTCCATAATTCATCTTTTGGTCCCAAATTTTCCTTATTCCAAATTTGCCCTAACATTCCATACCAATAAAAAGATGAATATGCAACTTATGTACTTTTAACAAAATCGGAAAAAATTGCAACCTTATCCTTAACTTGTCGCAACCGACTTAGAATATTCCATCGTACAAAGTACGGGGTATAACAATAAGGTACCGAGAAAAATTCAAAGAGAACATTCCTTGGTTATGAATTTAAGCTAAGATTTCCTGGATATCGGGTAAAGTCACAAGATGGAACTAAAATGAGTATTCCTCCAGTATTTACGTCATTACAAAATTTATCTATTTTAGGATTTGTAGAAAAATAACTCTGAGTTAATATTTCATGAAGAAAGCAAAACATGACTTAACTGTGCAAACAAAGAAGCAAAATAAACTCATTCGATAAAGCAATATGAAGGAACAAAATATAGCCTTGGCTCAAAACTAGTCTTAGGCAAAACAACTTACAAGCCTGCGAAAGGGACCGACACGCCCAGTCCCATGGTCCGCCAAGGCTTAACCGAGGAAAAACTAAAGGAGTTCATGATAAGAAGCAACATAAAAACATGAAGGCTTGAATGGAAAAGACTAAGTGAGTGCAGAATCCCCCGCAGTAGGAGAGCCATCGGAATATTCGCCTCCAGAGTCACTCCTTTCGAGATCTTCCATGGCTAACTCAGCAGCTTCTAAGTCAATTTTCGCATCAAACAGTGCCATGGGAATGTCCAATTCGCCGGTATTCACCTCCTTAAGGGTATCTTTTTTGGGCCAAATCTCATCGGAGCTTTAATTTCTGGCATCTGGCCCTAAGATGATCTTGGGAGGCTTCGACACTAGTAAACTGCCCATGCGCGTTGTTCAGACAGTTTCCAATTTAGTTTCTTTGTTTTGGAGATTCATGTAAGTTGAAGTTAGGATCTGTAAGGAATTTTTTCGATCCCTCGGGAGTTAGTCGCTCTTCCAAACACATTCTGAGTGAAGCCTGGAGGGAATCTGAATCCTGAATTTCGGCTTGAAGCCTTTCTGCTTCGGCCCGAAGTCGCTGATTATCTAATTTGAGTCTTTTCTCTCCTTGGGAGTGGACAATAGTTTTCGCCAGCTCCACAACCGATATAGCAGCCACATGAATCTAGTTAAGATGGTGTATTACTGAGAGTCTTGCATAACAATAAGTAGAAAGATTAATTTGAAATGCTAGGATACCTGGAGAAATAGGTTGGCTAAGTAGGCGAGTGAAGTTTCCAAGTTTGAGCTCGGAAGTTTGGGATGAGGTGATGAGGCTAGTGTTCTGGCATCAGTACTAGCAGGGGGAATAACACTCCCCCATAAAGGTTAGAAGGACGGAGCAGCAGGTCCCTCCGAGTGAATTTCGGAGGGACGAGCTTTGTTGGAACCATCAAGTAAAGGACCATCACGGTCGCCGGTTCCATTCTCTCTTTCGTCATCATTGTCAATATGAACTACCCAGTGTCCGGCCACTTTCCAAGCTTTAATGAGTTTGCGGCGAGTCTTCACTCGGGAGCCAATCCCTTCGGAGGAAGAGTTAACACTTTTCGGTGGTCTGCGTTTGCGACTATCGGTGGAAGCTTATACGATATTTGTCAGGACAACTTCATGGGTGGGGATCCTCCGGGAAGCAGATCTTCTCATAGGGAGGCCTGAAGAAAATAATGAAAGAAAGGGAACACGTGTAAGTAAGAACCCAGGTCATATATGCGTAAAATACTGATTGCTCACCGTGACTTTTTTCCTTCCACCAATCGAAGGTCATACTTTTCCAAGTTCGAGTCACATTGGAAGAAGCATGCAGAAGATCAATTACCCATTCAAAAGTCCCGATTATCAAGTCTGGTTCAACAAGGACGGTTGTAAAATGCAAAAGAACAAAAATAAATCTATGCGACAGGGGGAACTAAAGTAATGAGCTCTTTGTAATGAACTTACGAGTAATGTTCCCTGTCTCGGAGGAAGGCTCGGGTGAGGGATATGTAATTGATTGGTCCGGATCATCACAAATCTGTTTAGCTACCCCTCGATCAAAAACGTCCTCAGTGTTGATCAAACCTAGACTCCCTCGGGGGTATAACTGGATCATTCCTCTTCGGAATAATTGAGGGGAATACAGATGAATTAGGTGATCAAGGGAGAATGTGACTCTGGCGCGATCAGCCAAAAGTTGGATACAATGGATTATTCACTAAAATTGGGGGCCACCTGGCCTAAACACACTCGATAGCAGCAACAAAAACCCTTACCAATTTCGGAAAGTAGAAGCTTGAAGTCAATTGTGAAGGGGTAGGTATGAATCATAGAGAGGCCCTCAATATGGTGACTCATTCTGGCTTTGGGACCCACAATTACAACATCGATCTCGGGATCAAAATTACAATCTTCCCAAACTTGAGGGAGAATATCAGCGGTAATTAGCGAACTGATTTCATTAACGGATTTGTGATGCTCTTCAACACGAAAATCTCCATGGTACCTAAAACCTGGAGGCAGTATGTCAGCGGCAAGAGAGCTCAAGTCAATTTTTTGAATAGTAGGAGAAACAAGAGCTTTTCCTGGCTGACGAGCAGGAGTGGAGGTATCATCGTTCAACTTCTCCTCTGAAGAACGAGCAAAGAAGGGAGGAGATGATGATGTTGACATGTTTGTTGGAAGTTTTTTTTTTTTTTTTTGAATTTAGAGAGCAGAGGAGTGTATTTAGAATGAGTATTTGGGGAAATCTTGTCCAAAACGAAAGAAAGATATGAATGAGTTCGGGAAAAATATTGGCCTCATATATAAGACAAGAAAGGACATGATAATCGGAATACGAGGAGTCGCAACACTTCATGAATGGAAGCTTTATGTCAATCAACGTGATTGAATGGTTGCTGGCGATTCATTGAGAGTGCATTTAATGTGGCTTTGATGGTTGTCTTTTCAAGCGAACCATTGGAATGTTTCTTTTTCCAGCCATAAATATCAACAGTTTTGAATCGTTTCGAGTTGTAGATAAGAGCAAAACACTTCCCAATCACATTTTTGACATTTGATCGGAAAGTGTGGGGACTATTTGTATACGGTGAAATCTTACGTTGCACGTGGCACAAGATGGTAACAACACATGGTGGATAAAAGCAGTCCTGGATACATTTCATATGAGAACCCGAGGAAAATGATTCCATGCGAACCCGGAGCAATGGTTACAGAGCAATTACGACAGATCATTTATGAGTTCCATGCGTTACATAACCGGTCCAGATATGTAGCCAAATGTTATGCTTTTGTAATTAAGTAGCATTTATTGGTCATTCTTATTTATTATGGGGCACGATCCACAGACTAATGCTGATGATTACTACCTATAAACGGAGTCTAACCTCAGTGTTAGAGGGCATCCAATTCTAGCTTAACAATTTACAGTCTCTTTTACAAGCAAATTATATTACTTCTGTCCATGATTGTATCGGATTCAAATTGTTTTTCAAGGCTTAATTGTTCATCTCGAGTTATCCCCATTAAGAGATTCCTCCGAGTTCCTACGGCCCAGGCTTATTTTATTATATTCTTTCTTTATACTTATTTGATTTCATTGCTAATTGTTATTACTTTACACTTTTCTATAACAAATCAATTCACTTACCCTTTATACCACTAAAAAAATTCAAATGTATCTTTTTGGGGTAAACAAAATTATTCTTCTATACTCACTTTAGACAACTTTTTAATTTTTTCTGTTTTGAACCTTTGGTTTGAAATTTGAGAAAATGCGAAGAAGAATCATATTAAATCACAAAAAATTACCTAAGACCTACTACTTCCTAGATTGCCAATTACGAAAAGATATTTTTAATACTTGAGTATTAAAGTCTCATGCATGTGAAGGTGTTTGATTCAAGAAATTTTAAAACGATATAAATACTTTTAGAACTTGTGATATTAGATAAACATACTAAAATGATGCCATTGTATTGGTCAAAATACAGAATCAGTACATGAACAACTCAGAAAATGATGCGTGGCAAGACGAGACCAACCAGATCCTACTCCGCATAAAGGAAACTTTGGCTTCTCTAAGATTGAGCACGGGCAACATTCTCCGGGTCTATGACATACCAATTTAACCCAAACTCGATAAGCCGGTGATAAATGTGTATACGGGTAAAACCGAGGACACGAGTACGCTCCGTTTCCCGTTGTTGTGATTATGCTCGGGTGAAGCTCGAGCACCTCACCGGGATCGAGAAGCTCGGGGCCGGAGCCGGTCGAGGCGATAACGGAAGGATGATCGCCATTACCGTAAGACCGAAATATCCGCCCTCACCCGATATTCGGTGTCAATCCCGGCGACCAATTTGTCACGATTTACTTGCTTTATTTAGGAGTTGTAGTAGGTTTGAAATTCCTCTACTATAGAAAAGGAGGCCTCCATTCATGAAGGGGGTGGGCAACACAGAAGAGAGAAAGAATTCATATCAATAATCATAAAAGAATATAGCATCTGTTTCTATCTGTTCTTGAGCTTTACTTCGTTTGCGTTTCTTGATAGCTCGTAATAAAAGGATACCGACCTCGGTTTTCTTAGGCCCGAGGTCACGCGAATCCAAGACTTGGTTAGATTTGACTCTTTTCCATTCCATCATACTACGTTCAAATCTTTAATTTAAAATTTTTTGGATATCTTTAGACCTCAAAAAATTTAATCAAATT
>NC_081352.1:59731370-59738047 GCF_029784015.1 Lycium ferocissimum
TAACATGAGATGCAACGTGCAGCTAGTGATTATTATGGGTAGCTGAATACACGGGGAACATTACTTATGGTTAGATTATAAATACGCCCCTCTCTCATAGTTGTATCCTATCTGATGTTTATCATCTCGTTGTATCAACTCTCAAGTTGTAACAAGCAATCATCTTCTTTTCCAGTCATGTTGTCTGACAGTTTCACCCAGGGGCAAATTTAAATAGTAAATTACGGTGCGTAAGGCATGAATCCTGGCTGCCCTAAAACGTATTTTATGTGTGTTTTTAGTAATTGATATTATATTGATTGTTGGCACCTATGGTCTAAAAAGATTGAATGGTGCACCTGGTTGAATGCTACTCCTCCGAATCAAAATAATTGTCCACTTAATCTTTTTCACACCCTTTAAGAAAATACTAACTCCTAGATTTTTTTTAACTAATCTACCCCTTGATTAATAAAACTCTTGCTTATTTATTACCTTGAGTAAATAGGGGCAAAATTGGAAAAATTAAAGTTGATTCCTTCTTGATTTTGTAAGTGAATGTTTATTTTGAACCAAAATAAAAAGACCAAGTAGACACTTATTTTGAACCGGAGGGAGTAAGTGATTTAACTAGAGGATTATGATCAATTTCCACTTACTTTTTTTTTTTTTTTTTTTTTTTTTATATTTTAAAATCTTCGTATCCGATCTCTCAAATTTCACTGAAGATATCTCAGTAAGATCATTCTTATCTTTTAGCCTTACTGCTCTTTAATTCATTATTAATTATTTATTTTATTATCTTACAAGCAAGTTCTTAGCATCAGGAGGTTTTTATTTGGTCATCATAAACTGTGTGTCCTTGTTCTTAAATATAAATTTAATTGCTAATCTAAGTCTTAGATTTTAGGTTAAACAATCATTATAAACAAAATAAAAACTTTAAGGTCAAATTATTTTTAAGTATGACAAATTAAAAAGGAAAAAATGTCACATATGTATAAAATGGAGCAGGAGGAAATAAATAAGAAGAATACTTTGGTATTATTTAAACAAAATAATTTGATTACTTCACTCGCATTCTACCTAACCACTTTTAAAATGAAAAGAAGTCAGCCTACAAATAAAACAGATTGAGTTAATATTATTTTGGTCCTTCAATTATTGATAAATTTTAATTTTAATTTTTGTGATACCTCATTTATTTTCTTCATAAAGGGACAAAACTATAAATTTTAATTAATTAAAAATTAAATATATTGAGCCATATATATTATAAAAATCGAAATTTACTAATAATAAGAGGACCAAAAATGCTATTATCCCAAAAAGCTCAATATCCAATTCGATGTTCCTACTTGTACGATCTTTTAATGTTAGCCTCTTAACTTTACGAGAAATCTTCAATTAGACACCTCAAATTGTAAACAATATCAATATGCAGGCATTTAAGATGCTTTTAACAATTGATAAATCTATGCAGGCGTTGATATAATTGAGTTGTACGGCAAGATACGATGCGATTTTTCTCTCTCTCAAATACGATGTGATGTGATACACATGAAAAGAGTGAATGCACCATTTTGAAAAGAAAACTAAAGGTAAATCATTAGGGTCATTGGCACTTATGCCCCTACTTTAAACTGGTCTTTAATTATTATTTTCACGGACATAAACTTATATTTTCATAACATAATTTAAAAATTATGTTCCGTGTCTATAGAAAACTTATTCCTAGCTAAGCATAAGTTTGATTTAGCAAAAATAAAAAACCAGCACATTTGAAGGGCAAATCATGTAATTTCTTCTTCAAATCATTATTCACCAACGACCAAAACATGTTCTATAAATGGGCTTCCATCCTCACATTATTTTCCCCCCTTCTCCCTCATTTCAAGGAGCTCCCCTTAAGTGCCAAAACGTCTTCCCCACCCCACCCCCAACTTAGATCCCACACAAAACCTTCTCTCGAGAAAACACAAAGAATAGCAAAAAATAAATAGATAAAAAAGGGTTTCTTTTAATATTAGAGAAGGAATTATCAATATGATGGATGAAGTAAAATTTGTGGTGGAAGCGTCAGAGGCAGAGTCCCTTGCCAAGAAACTAGGCCTACCTTCTGTCCACCACCTCCTCCCTGTCTTAGTTCAACCCGCTCAATCCCTAGCCCGTCCACCTATCTCCAACTACCCTGTCGCCGCAGTTGGTCTAGGATCTGACGGTCGTCTCTTCCTCGGTGTTAACCTTGAATTCCCTGGAGTACCCCTTCACCACTCTGTCCACGCCGAACAGTTTCTTTTAACCAATCTCGCTGTCCACCGCTGCCCCCGCCTCCTTGCATTTGCTGTCTCGGCTGCCCCCTGTGGCCACTGCCGACAGTTCCTTCAAGAAACACGTAACTCTTCTGATATCAAAATCCATATCACATCCACTCAAAACAATCCTGACATGTTTCAACCGTTGCGTGATATCTTGCCTAACCCGTTTGGTCCGTTTGATTTGTTGGATGATGAAACTCCTTTGCTCCTTGAGAGGCATAACAACGGTTTATCCCTCTCCGAAGATCTGTGCAATGGGTTTTCAGTGAATTCGGGAAATCTAAGCAATGGTTCTAACAAGAATGAGATTTCAGTGAATTCGGGAAATCTAACCAATGGTTCTAACAAGAATGAGATTTCAGTGAATTCGGGAAATCTGAGCAATGGTTATGAGATTTCAGTGAATTCGGGAAATCTAAGCAATGGTTCTGACAAAAGCGGGAGTACCCTTTTAAGGATTGCAGCATTGGAAGCTGCTAACGATTCACACGCACCTTACAGTGGGTGTCCATCAGGGGTGGCACTTATGGATTGTGAAGGGAAGATATATAGAGGTTCTTATGTGGAATCTGCTGCTTATAATCCAAGTTTAGGGCCAGTGCAAGCGGCATTGGTGGCTTTTGTTGCCAGAGGTGGTGGTGGATATGAACGGATTGTGGCGGCGGCTTTGGTGGAGAAGGAAGGTGCAAAGGTAAGGCAAGAGGATACTGCTAGGCTGTTTCTCAAGTTGGTTTCTCCTAAATGTGACTTGAAGGTGTTTCATTGCTGTTTTGCTGAAAATGGGTGTAAAAAGATTGATGATTGATCTGATTTTAACCAATATTTGTTCATTCTGCACTTGTAAGTTGCCTTGTAAAAATTATCCAGTTTGATGAGAATTAATGAATCAATAAAACATAAATAATCCACCCCTTCCCATCAGGATCCAACTCTAATTTGCTTGGGATTGACGCACACTTATTTCTTGTATATCGGCTCATTTGGTTCACGGACTAAATTATTCTAGGATTATAGTCTTGAATTATAATACTTGGATTAATTTATCTCACTTGGGAGGTGGTCTAAAATAATTTCAAATTTGATAGGATAAGGTGGAATATCATAAGATTAAATTTATACTATGTTTGATAAATTTATACAATCAATCAAACACAGTATATATAAATTTAATACCACTCATGAGAGATCTCACCTTATTCCGCTTACCAAACGGCCCCAAATTGTGCTAAACTAAAAGAATAGATCTTATTGCTAGGCTTAAGTTAGTGGCAGTACTTCATGCGATTCATGCTTCTGTGTGTCCTTTACAAATAATAGCTGTTAAATTTAACTTTCTTAATGAATCAGCAGGCAAAATCAATAATTTTTCATACTGTTACAGTCTTCTATGTAGTATTATTGTGGGGGACTACCAAGTCAAATTAGATTCTAAAAGCTGGCATATACCGTGATGGCAATATTGGCAAAAACACATCCGAACTATTTTTTTTTTTTTAAAGTTTGCACCTTAAATTCTTTTCTTTTTATCGAAGATCAAACAGTATTAAAACATCCAAATAATAGATCATAAGGGAGGGAAAAATCAGAGTTTTTAAAAAATAATTGTTAAAAAAGAAACAAAAGGGGGTTTTAAACCAGAAAAAAAGATAATTCGGGTTTTTTTAATTAACTTCTTAAATTAATCAAGAATGCTTATCTAATCTCACTAGTATACTTGTTTTCAGAAGAATCCATCTTTATATTATACTTATTAGATTAACATTTTCCTTCCTCATCATCCTGATTAAGCAAAGTCAGATACAGTACGAGAATATTTTATTGTGTAGTATTCCGTAATATATATGCACTTGTATACTGTAAAGTGAAGGTCAAATTGTACTTCCCTCTTTTCCCCTGCTTATTTATGTCCTTTTTTTCCACTTTTCTTTCTCTTTTGATTACCCTTTTACCAAAAGAGACATGTTAAGATTAGTGTCCACGCACGGAACTCGACATGGAAATCTATCATTAACTTGATTACCTTTTGATAAATACGGTCTATTCAATTTAATCATTTGAAGAGATTGGTGTCATCCTTATCATGGTTTCTCTTGGGGAAAATGCATAAAGGACCCCAAATTTGTCCTCTAAATTTAATGAGTTTTACTTTAACACTATAATTTTACGGGCGTTTAAGTACCCCTAAATAACTGTCAAGTGAATTTTATTCAACCTGCCCTTGCCTAAACCTATTCAAAGCTGGGTGTTGTTGAGCCATGCGCTTTGTAATGAGGCCACATCATTAATGAGTTTTTGTCATAATTTGTTCCATAACAACGGTTTATCCCTCTCCTCCAGGCGGCATTCGTGGCTTTTGTGGCTGGAGGAGGTGGATATGAACGGATTGTGGCGGCGGCTTTGGTGGGGAAGGAAGGTGCAAAGGTAAGGGAAGAGGATACTGCAAGGCTCCTTCTGAAGTTCGTTTCTCCTAAAAATGTGACTTGAGGGTGTTCAATTGCTGTTTTGCTGAAAATAGGTGTAAAAATGATTGAAGATTGGTCTGATTTTAACCAATATTTGTTCATTCTGCACTTGTAAGTTGGCTTGTAAAAATATGCAATTTGATAAGAGTCAATGAAATGAATAAAAACATAAATTATCACCCCTTCTATTAGGATCCAACTCTAATTTGTTTGGAATTGAGAAATAATTATTTTGGTTTGTGTTGCCCCAACTCTTGAATATTAACTTTAAATAAGATTCTTGAAAGGATTTTTGGGCCCATTTAGGTATAATATATTAATCTATATCTTATTGTTAGGCTTAAGTTAGTGGCAATTCATGGAATTTTTTTATTATATGTCATGCTTTCTTTATGTGTCATGTAAATCATGTTTCTTTGTGTCCTTTACAAATAAAGCTGGCAAATTTAACTTTGTTGATGAATCAGCAGGCAAAATCATTAAGTTTTGCACACTGTTACCGTACTGTCGATGTAGTTTTTTTATGTGGCACTTACCAAGTCACGAGTGAGATTCTAAAAACTGGCTTATTCCGCGTTGATGGTAATATTTGGTTAAATTAATCAACAGTGCTTAACCAATCTCACTAGTATACTTGGTTTCAGAAGAAACCATCTTTATATTACACTTAATTAGAGTAACATTTTCCTTACTTATTGTCCTGATTAAGCAAACTCAGTACAGTATGAGAATATTTTATCGTGTAATATTCCGTATTATATATGCACTTGCATTCTGTAAAGTGAAGGTCAAATTGTAATTTCCTCTTTCCGCTGCTTCTTTATGTCCCTTTTTTCACTTTTCTTTTCCCCTATTGATTACTCTTTTACAGTTTTACTAAAAGAGACATGTTAAGATTAGTATCCACGCATAGTCGTGTTATAATTGGTTGTTGATAGAGCAATCCGACATGGAACTCCAGTTGCACAGAATTCCTTTTATAGTTCTATCTTCTTGCTTTTGTTGAATCTCAAAATTCATCACCTTTTGATGGAATTCTATCATTAACTTGATTACTCTATTAAATAAATACGTTTGAATGTTCAATTTTATCATTAGAAGAGATGGGTGTCATCCTTATCATGGTTTCTCCTGAGATAAAGATGGATGAAGATGATTTTTCTATCAGAAAGCACTGTGATGTATGTTCGTCGTTAGTATAGTTTGAAGATCTTTAGGGGTTGGTTGGTGGAATCAAGAATTATAATCTCGAGATAAAGTATGAAATTAATTTTATATGAATTTTAATTTTGAGATTAGTTATTCCGAAATTATTTATATCATAATGTGATATTATTTTTATACAACACTTTATGTGGATAATAATCTCGGGATTATTAATTTCGGAGTACAACAATAAAATAACACGTTTGTCCTTCTCTAAAGCTTTTCTCCCCAAGTTTTTTAACAAAGGCAAAGTTAAAATTGGAAATTAAGGTATATTCCAATTTACCTAGTTTAAACCAAACACGTGTTCTATGTTATACCCTTTAGGAGACTTAATTTTTTAGGAAAAAACCTGCATCAGATCTTTAAAACGCCAATTACTAAAGGGTAAAGTTAGGCGGTACCTTTTAAAACTTTACCGAATAATAGCAAAGTACAAATTTCAATATTATCAAATATCATTAATTTGGTACTAATATAACAAAAGCATATCATCAACTCATACTTGAACTCGACGCATTTCATTTTTTGAAAACGGTCAATAATAGCATCATTGCTTGCAGTTGCAAATACTTCCTTCTCAAAGTAATCATCTCTATATCAATCTGGAACTCGTATTGTCTATACATCATCTCAACATCCTGACTCAAACGGTCCCCATAACATCTCAATATTGGACTCACACGGTCGTCAATACTTATATCACAACCGA
>NC_081352.1:59738147-59788709 GCF_029784015.1 Lycium ferocissimum
ATTTTGGGGGAAACCCCCCCAAATAAAGGGTTCCCAAAGTCCCGGTGTTGACTGTTTCAACAAAATGTGCAACATGTTGCTTTGGATTTCCCTTGCCTTCAAATTGTTAAAATTTGGGAGGTTGATAACCAGCGGGCATCTTGAACCTATCAATTATTGTAGTGTACAGCTTTGCATAATTAAAAGAAGACTTGACAGCAACTTCATACTTATCCTTGATAGTCTCTTTGATGAACTCCTTTAGTAGGTCAAGCGGAATCATCCCTTCAGAAGAAACTGGAATTTCCTTATTAGGCGGTGCTTGTTCTGCACGAGGTTCAGTCTCTTGTGCTTTTGGAACCTTCTCAGGTACGTGGTTGGATTCTCCTTCCATTAATCCATCAACTTCCGTCAGGAAGCTCCGGTTTTGTCATCTTGCTTGGCGAGCGAGTCGATTAGCTTTGTCAAGTTTTCTAGTGTCTCCTCCCGAAATGGATGAAGCGTTAGTTACCATCGGCATAATTATTGGGGATGTTGGAGAATAGTATGGATTGTCGCATAAGTTGATCTTTGGTAAACACTTCGTAGGGTGTGAGTGAAGAGGATCCGTCCAATGAAGTATCATCATCTTCTTTCCTGGAGTTCTTGGATCCAGAGAGGTCAAGTAGAGCTAGTAGAGGATCTTGCTTCTTTTGGGGATGAAGATCCGAAAACAGGAGTTGATGCGGACGACACTTGGAGTGCCTGTTGTCCCAACATGCTTGCTTTGCTCTTTGTAACTGGTCCAATGCTACCGAAGGTAATGTCGAGGATGCTTTCCACATCAGCAGAGAACTTGGACTCAACAACCTTGGAGAAAATTAAGTTGGAGTTGATTTTTTTAGGCCATTTCGATGTTGTTAAACTTTGATAATCGAAAAATTGAGATGAGAGGTAGAGATTGTTCCACTAGGTATGCCAGAATTTGTAGACAAAAATTCGCATCGTGAAAATAATAACCAAGACTGGAAAATATCCCAACAATCGTTATATTTAATTTCAAATGTGTGTTACAATCTCTATTAATCCTCTGATTTGTCTTTTCGATAACAAATTCAAGGGCTTTTAAGCTTGATCTTGAATCTGGTGAATTTGATCTCGACTTGTACTTGAATTCAAGGGCTGGTGGTCTTGATCTTGAACTTATACTTGGATTCAGGGGCTTGAAGCTTAATCTCGAATCTTCGTCTTGATCTTTAGAACTTCTACCGAAATACTCGAGTGGTTGAATGCTTTTAGCTTGTAGAGAAATCTGCAGCGTTTGATGCATGAGCTCCCTCTGACTTCTTGTTAGAATTTCTGTCCTTTTCTGAATTATGAGACCCCTATTTATAGTTGTAGGATGGAGGAGTTGTGATAAGAACATGCTTCTTTCGATCAATCAGATTCAAGTTGACATGTTGATATTTGATTGACCGGACGTCATCACTTGCCACGCGCAAGATCTTCGTTGTCCTTTGATTTTGGGCGTATGTTGCATCATTTTAACATGTAGGCATAACCCCTACAAGCTCCTTTATTTGACAGCGTGACACGTCGATTTGACACGTAATTCAATTTGGCCTCTTGGATGAGATGATATCTTGGAGAAACAAAGCAAAGGGTTCATCATTTGTAAACCCCAATTAAATGCAGCTAAATAACATTTGGACTTTTCTAATTAAATCCATATTTATTGGACCTAAATAATTAACCCAATTATATTAGCCCATAATTTAATTATTCGGACTAGTATATTTTGAATATAATCTGAATTTCTTGTGGATTTAAAATTATTAAAATTTCGTTGTCCACAAGTATCTTTCATATTTAAATCTGTATTTCAATTTTCTAAAAGATCAATTATTTGATGCTAATTACTAAGGAAAATGGTTATTTTGTTTTGAAATATGGGTTTCATTGAGATGTTCATTTTTTGTTATTATTAAACACTTGCATACTTTATGGATCATGTAATCCGGAGAACATATAAATGCTATATATCTAATTGATCATAATAAATAGACAATCAATCAGAAAACCAATTCCACGAATACATTGTAGTCACAAGGTCACACATATCATTGATTCGCATGAGTTTCAAATAGACAAAAAATCAACTCTTAAATCATAACAAAGGGAAACGAAAGGTACAAAACAAACAAAGATAAAATAAATTAAAATAAAAACTTTAAACAAATCTAACCACAAACGCATAAGCATTGATGATTTGGTACTAAGTGATTGAACAAGACACAAGCGTATCAAAAAATTGAGCTAATTAAAAATATCAGAATGAAATTGAATACCTGTAATATTCTTTAATCTTTCGGATTAGCGTCAGGCCTTGTCGGATTTCTCATTCATGGCACAAGGAATACTTAAAATTCCTATAATCAAGAACCTTCGAGTTATAATTATCAATTTCAGCAAGCGAAAAAATAAAAAATTTAATGAAAACGCTTCAATAGAATGTAACCAATAAAAAAAACAATCAAAAAAAATATTCAGTCGTAACTCCAAATCAACACATGCATTAAAGAAAAGCACGAAAAAAGAAAGATCACAACATAAGCTAGGAAAAGACTAGAACCAGGAATTAGAAGTAGAAGACTCCTATGGTAACATAAATAGTTAGGTCTTCCTTTTCTTTTGTATCATAAAGTAATTTTGGTAAAAATAAATTCAAAACCAAAATGACATTAATTGTCAACAATAATTCCTATACCAAAAAGGGATGTAAATTTATTGACTTTTTTGGAGAAGAATTTCTATTTTGAAAGACTCCAACGTGAAGGGAATATGGATATTTTAATAGACGCAAACGTAATTAGTGTAGAATTTAGCGTATTTTGTTATCCAACATGGAAACGTATTTTGCATGGAAAGTTTTTGAAAAAAGGACACTAAGAAAAATATAAAGACTTCTAATTTAATTAGTTTCTAAGTCCTAAATGTTAGGAAGTAATTAAGTGTCTATTTCAATAATTTAATAATATTTTGAGGAAAATAGTAAGTGACAATTTTATACATTAGAGCTTTTTTTTAATGAATTTAAAAAGTTCAATCAACATTTCTAAGGTCATTTGTGCTTTTACTATAGTATAGATATAGATTAAGACGTCTGAATCTCAATACACATTAGATATTAAAATGTTGTATTAAGATCCTAAATAATTAAAACTATTTGTTTTCTTAATATAGGAGTGTGTAAAACTTTTCTTTATTTAATAGTAATAAATATAATTCATAGAAAATATTAATTAATCTAATACTATATAAATAATTAAAAACTAAAATTGTATGATGATTGGTGGAAAAGATGGCTAAGGGATGGTGGTTGAGGGTGCCGATCAGGGTGGTGTTGTTGGATGGTGGTAGTGGTTATAAATATGTAGTAGTTAATGGTGATAAATGGGATTGACAATACTGACTAATAATGGTGATAGTTGGGGACAAGGGCTGATAATTAAAGGTGGGTGATAATGATATATAATTGATGGTGCGGTGAGGACTGGTAGAAGATACGCTGATGGTTGATGGCGGTGATTGTTGGTAGTAATTGGTGGTTATTGTGATATTAGTGATTAGCATGGTGTTGTTGTGATAATTGTAAATGGTAACTAGTGATAGTGATAATAATAATTGATTGTGCTGATTGACGGTGCTTGTAATTGTGACTGGCGATGGTAGTTGCGGGTGGTGTGTGATGGGTTGCTTATCAATATACAATATGAGTGGTGATGCTCATTTCATTATTGTTTGCTTCTTAAAATGTTCCTTTCGTGGAGCCCTTACACATTAGCTACCTATCCCTATCCCATATTTTGTCATATCAATCTGTCGAGCAATGAGTTATTTTAGCTCTTTATATTTTAGCATTCTAAGCTCCATTATTATTTCAAGTTCCATAAGCAACCGCAACTCCTTTCCACCTCGTAATCAATGCTAGCCTACACTTTTAGCTTGACCATAACAGCTGTTTAGCACACAATTATATGTAGTTCTTTTTTTCTTTTTGGTTAACTAGACAAAAACGCTAGCAAGTTTACTTAGATGATACAAATTCCCCTTTTCATAAATCATTGCTCAGTTTATATTTTTTTGCTTCCGAAATTTACGTACACGAGAGAAATTTATTCCCAATTGTGACGGAATATGAACAACTAACCATTTAATCACAAAATTATCACGCATTTGTGACGATTTTCTAAAAAGAATTGATTAATTTGTGATAAACTTGTGACATTTTTTTTTGCAATGCCTCAAATTTATGTTCCAAAATATTGTTTTTTTCATCTATCAATGATCATTTGAATATGGGCGATAAGAAGTCTTCACAATTGGCTGAGGCATTACACTTTGTCTTTAAGAGGCAATACTTTTTTTTTTCATCAATCTTTAAGAGGTAATACAATAATTGAATATGTGAAAAGGTCAAGGAAATAGTTTGGAACTGGTAAATTGGTGAAAATCAAAGGACGAATCGTTAAAAATTAGAGGAAGAAACATAGAAAGGGTTTGGCGGGAATTACAGATACGTGGTTGGCTTTGTGGTCCAAGAAAGTTACTACTACTTCAAGATTGAGACGCATAATTTGGATGTATTTGCAAGAGGGATAGTCTCTGCATCAACTTAGAAATTGCCTCTATTTTATGCTCATTCTTGGACTACATGCATTGCATTTATTGTGGTTGAAATTGACCCTTACACGTTTAGCGGTCACAGAAATTTTATAACCCAATTTCAGAAATTATTCTTTTGGAATGAAGGGAATTGTTGACTTGATGGTTGCACTTTTCAGTTTAAACAAAAGATTGAATGGTTTTAAACTAGTAGACGCCTTTCTAAAGTTAATTTAACTTGCCATCGAGGGTGTAGTGAGATGATTGGAATCCTTCCGTTCTTAAGCAGAAATCTAAAGTTTGGCTCAGGGAATGAATAATTCGTAGTAGTAAGGAATGTTTTACCTTCTTAATTGCCTCTGATGTGTATCCAAGTTAGTAAGGCTAATAGATTTTAAATATCGGACGGTTCAATTTTATAATATAAATAAAAAGAAAAAATAATCGCATTTTGGTTTTGTAACATGTGGTTTGCACGCCATACAATGTTCTTTCATTTTTCTTTTGTGGATAATTTCTAGGGTGTTTATTACTTGTACGGTAGTAATAATTGGCAGCCAAATATAATGTCTATATCAAGGAAAACAACAAAGCGCTTAGGTCATTCAACACACACATATCTAATCACGCAACTAACCCATTTATGTAGTGCAATGCGTCTTTGTCTTCATGAGAAGAACATCTTTATAAATATAAGATATTAAAAATAAAAATAAAAAAGGATCGAAAGAGAAGGAAAATCATTGAGTGGGAGTAATGCAGCCTTACGTTTATAATTTCCAAAGAGGATGCTGTTGGAGTTTTGTTTAAAAAAAAAAAAAATCATAACTAAAGTATTTTGAATGAGGAGTTGTACCTATTATCAACTATTTAGAGCCCGTTTGAATTGGCTTATAAGTTGCTGAAAACAGCTTACGAGCTGTTTTCAGCTTTTTTGAGTGTTTGGTTGGACATCTTAAAGTCATTTTGTGCTTAAAATAAGCCCAAAAAAATAATTAATTTCGTTTTTAACTATTCTTATAAAGCGACATGTTCGCTTTTTTTTGCCTCATCCAAACAGGCTCTTACTCTTCTCTCCCAAATATTCATTTTCTTCTCCGATCTCTGTACCTTAAAATTAGAAATATTTCTTGCTTTTCGAAGAATAATTTTTCCATTATTTGCTTAACGTGAAATTCAAAGACTTGCCATATACAACTTTTAGCATATAATTCCATAATGATCTCATGAAGGAGATGGAAAATATATACTTTTTGAGAAAGCGTCCTCTTATGTGTTTTAAGCTTTAATATCTTTTTTAGACAAAGAGCCACCAGTAGTTAGTGGCTAAATATACAAAAATCAAAACCAAAAGGTCTTACAAGAAAAATAAATAACTGTATACGGTAAAAACCGAAGCAATTTGTATTTGGTAAGAACCGGAGTAAATATTACAGCTGTCCGATACAAGATCGGAGAAGAATGAGGTCGTTGGGCATCGGAGGGAACGAGGACCGAGGGGTTGTGGGTTTTTTCCAACTGAGTGTCAATAACCGAGGGTATGTTGATAAGCACAGAAAACCCGAGCCCGGGTGAAGACACTCAACATAAGGCCGGAGTATCCGTTATTGGCCAAGCCCACGCGTCACCGACCGTTCCGCCATGCGCGCGCTAACGATGCAGTGTCGAAGTACCCACACGACGCCGCTTATCCATTTTAGGGTTTTAGAAAGGCCTTTTTAGATCGTACTAACGCCCATCTATTTGTAGCTATAAATAGGGGTGTACCCCCTTCATTTTAGGGTTAGATTTTCATTATTCATCACACTTGTAATCTGAAAAAGAGGCGTATGAAGTTTTCTTAGTATTTGTCTCGGGTTAAAGAAGCAATCTCCAAAACCGAACCAGTTCTCAGAATTTACAGATTCGATTCCTTAAGCTTTATTACTATTATTCATCAATATACGACTATCATTTGCATACTATTGTTATACGTCGCCTATTAATCTAACCACATATCTTATAAACCACTTACAAATTTAATTGTTACCATTTTAAGCGTAAACAGTTTGGCACCAACTGTGGGGCATAGGATAATAGTGGTATTTAATTCACAACTCCATTTTTCCCTTGTTTTTTGAAAGTTTGTGTTTCAAAAAAATTCGAGATGGCAAGCAGTGGTTGATCTGGTCACGTGAACAACAACGAGATAGTTGGTGAAAACAACAACAACAACAACAACAACGGGTTTCCGAACCCGAACGCACCCCCTGCTGATCCAGCCAATCCGAATGCGGTCAACTCGACCGAGGGACTCAACCAGAATACCGTCAACCAGGACAATGCCGCTTTACCGCCTACAAATCCTCTAAATAGCAACAATTCAGCGACTTTGCCTCGGGCGCAAGCCCGAAAGACGCCGGATGTCGTGGATGAAATTAACTTATGTTTGATATTTGAAATGTTGCAGGAACAACAGATGGCTATAGCTCAGCTCTAAAAAAAAAAAAAAGACAACGGAATGGTATCGGCAGAGCCAAGTCAGGCTACTGAGCCAAGGCGAGAGGAAGGTCAGGTCCTCGATATTGACAACGGATTGGGGTCGGTGCATCTATCGAGATCCTAAAAATGCTCGAAACATTGGCTAAACGGGTCGAATCTACTAAGAAAAGGGTGGAAACATACAACTCTCGAGTCGACCAACCCCGGAAGAATGGGCCGCTCAAGCCTTCACTAAGGGCCTCAACCCCCGGAGCTCTACTGTCTCGTTGAAATTAAAAGAAAACTTGTTAGAATATGAGGCGGTAACTTGGGTCGATGTTCATAACAGGTACGAATCCAAGATTCGATTCGGGTAGAGGATGACCAACTTGAACTTCCACCCGGTCTGATAAACGGAGGTGAGAATTCTGAAAGGTCGAGGAGGACTTTTGAACCGAAAATAAGGCCGTCGAAGGATAGATACTGACCATGTGCTTAACCGGAGAAGTCCAGATTTAGATCTGTTACACCCCGCCCTCTCGGAGCATGAGCACGCACATATTTGACCATATTAATGGAGTATCGGAGACGTCCCGTGAAGTTTTAAAATGTACAAGCCATGGGAAGTACGTAATAATGAAGTAAAGGATAAATTATGATCTCGTAAGTCGCGACCGGGAAGGACAACCTTGGAACCAAAGGAAATGACCCTTATCAAGTATAATCAATGATAAATATCATGTATGAAAAGTTTCAGAAGGTTCCGGGATCAAGCGGACAGAAGAAAAGAAAGTTAATAGGACTTTGGAAGAAGTTGGTGAAATTCGAAAGCAAATTTTGGTCCAATTAGATGGGAGTGTAACTTTCAGCATACAAGGAGTTTTGAGGTGATTGAAGAGCCTAAAATGAAGTTTGCCGAGTTTACTTTCCAACACAATAAACCGTTCATCAATACGACATCGAAGTAGAAAGTTATGAGCATTTTACAACGAGCATCCAGAAGCCCGCGAACCTACGCGAAAATTCTAGAAACCACTTAATAGCCCACTAATTTCAGCCCATCAGCCCAAACCTGATTTGGACTACTATATATACCCCCTTAAGTCACCTAAATCACCTCATTTTTCACTATTTTTTATCTCCACACCTCTCTAGAACCTCCCACAACATTCATCCAATATCCTTACACCAAAACTTAGCAAATTTAGGAGTTTCTACATCAAATTAGGCTCGGGTTTGTGAGATTAACATCGAATCGAGGCTCGTAAAGTTCGTAGTCATGTTGTGATGTCGAAATTAATGTCGAGCAAATCGAGAGATGGTGGAATTCTGAAGTTTAAGTTATTAAAGATGTCATACAAGCTTAGGAAGGTAAGAATCCTATCTTTATAATCATGGGTTTCGTTAATTCGAAGTTGTATTCGTTAATCATCGCATATGTGGTCAAATTGAGGTGAAGAGTGGAATTATCTGTTTGGGTATTGATTGTTGGGATGAAATCAATGTGGGGTTAGACTTGTTATGATATATGTTGTTGGGTATGTGATGAATTGAATGAATTGGGCATTGACTTATGCTAAATGGGTTGCTGTTTGTTTTACCGAAATTACAAGTTAAGCCCTTTATTGGATTCTAAGAACTGGGTTTGGTTGTTATTGTTGTTGTTGATGGTTGTTGTTGTTATTGATATTACGACTATCGGACATATGCCAAGATGTAACAAAAACAGAGGAAGTGCTGCCTAATTTTCCGTAAATCGAACTTTTCAAGATTATAGGATTTGGATAAGTTGAATCTGCGGAATCTAAAAAACTTTCTAAAGGAAGTATTTGTCGATATAGGTTTCGGGACGAAGGGACGAGCAGTGGAATAAGGGAGTAAGTCGGGATAAGCAAGGCAGCAGAGACGGGTATGTAAGGTTTAGCTGTCTTCATTTTCTTGGCACGAGTCTTAGAGTTATTTAGCATGCATGCTCCTCCATTCGAACCGTCCGAAGTTTTACAAAGAAAGGATAAGTTTTTATAAAAAAGCTGGATTTTGAGAAAAAATCATGTTTTACGAGATTTACCGATTTTATGGAAAAGTATATTTTATATAATTTTCTCTAAAAGAGCTTATTGATTATGACTAAAAGTCCGTTAGTGCGCATTCCTTGACCCTTGTTAAATTCCACAAAATGTAACGTATAATCCTTATGCCTGTTATTGATATCATAACTATTATTGATTGTTCTTTGGCCTCGATATACATTCCATAACGAATTCGGAGGCCACGACCTTACGTCACTCCAAAAGGCCCATGTCTATTTCTTAAACTCTGCATGCATTTATATATATATACTCTATATGCACTATTTTTACTTCCCGAGTCGCGCTATAGTCGGCCGGGTACGGTACGTAGATGTGTAACCACTGATCAGTTGGGTATGTTTACCGAGTCCCGAAAAGGGTCGAGCACGTTATGATGATGATGATAATATGAAGTTTCCCCGGATGCGGGATGCCCCGGACGTGGGAGGATATGATGATGATGATATGAAGTTTCCCCGGACGCGGGATGCCCCGGACGCAGGAGGATAGGATGATGATGATGATGCTTATTTACCGAGTCCCAAAAGGGCCGGGCACGATATCTCAGCGAGTCCCACTAGGCCAGGTACGTTATATATATATATGCACACTATATTGCATACGAAAAATGATTTTATCATGCATTGCATATTAGCTGCTTTCAGATTATGTCCTTCGTTTTTCTTATCTTATGGTTATGTCTTGTTTCATTACCGTATTTCATCTCGCTTACATACTCGGTACATATTTTAAAATGCTTGATCGTTTCATTTGGGACCTGCATCTCGTGCTGTAGGTCAGGACAGGTTTACCAAAGATGCGCCGTGATAGGAGCATCGTCAGCGAGTCAGCAAATGCCATTCCTCCAGACTTGCCTTTTTTTGTATATGATTATGACTGCATGGTTACTGTATATGTTTTTGGATACGTCGGTGGACGTGTAGTCCTGACCGTTTATGAGGATGATATTTTCAACTCTTAGAGGCTCGTAGACCCTATGTAGTGTGTTGGTGTTGATCGTGAGAAATATGTTTTGATAAATGGGCCTACTGACTTATGATATTGTTTAGTGGTGGCCTCGTCGGCACACGTCTTTTTGTGATTATGTATATATGTAGGTGATGTTGTCTGCTGTTCGGTTTCGATTTTGCTGAATGCAAGTGCCGCTAAGGCTTTATGCTAAGTTATTCCAAGTCCATTATGATTATATTATCTAGTTCAGGTTAGCGCAGCCGACATTGCGGCCGTGAGTTCCGGTACCCCGTCACGCCTCCTGGCGGGTGTTCGACAAGATCGGATAGAGGAAGAAATGGTCCCAGTCACTATTCGAGTAGGGGTGATCGATGAGTTGAACGCGGATCAAGCAGTCGAGCTTTGTTATTTAGAGGTGATACAGGTGATAGGTCAGCCAATAATGGGGACAGCCCGAGGTTATTAGAGTACAATTTCAATATTAACACCACAGATCTTGTCTCGGCCATTGGCAATATCAAGGATGCCAGGTGGCCGAGACCATTAAGATTCAATCCAACTCAAAGAGATCCAAGCGTAATGTGTGAGTATCATGGAAATGATGGTCATAGGACTGAGGATTGTCGCCAATTGAGAGAAGAGGTGGATCGGCTGTTGAAAAACGGTCACCTTCGTGAATTCCTGAGTGACCGAGCCAAAGGACACTACAAAAGCAGGGAAAATCACAAACAGGTCGAGCCTATGGAGCCACAACACGTGATCAATATGATAATCGGAGGAATCGGAGGAACGAATATGCCACGAGGACCGATGATGAAGAGTACAAAGGTTTCAATTGTTCGAGAGAAACAAACCAGGGATTATGTGCCCAAGGGAGCTATTTCATTCAACGATGAGGATGCAGAAGGCATCATTCAACCACACAATGATGCGTTGGTAATTTCTACCCTTACTTTTAAATCTCAAGTTAAACATATTTTGATTGATCCAGGTAGTTCAGCCAATATTATCCGATCGAGAGTGGTAGAACAACTGGGGCTATTGGACTAAATTGTGCCGGTAGCTCGGGTTCTCAGCGGATTCAAAATGGCAAAGGAAACTACTAAGGGAGAAATCTCTTTGCCGGTCAACATAGCCGGGACTATTCGGGAAATGGTGTTCTATGTCATCGAGGGTGAGATGAAGTATAATGCGTTGCTCGGCAGACCCTGGATTCATAGCATGAGGGTAGTACCCTCTATATTGCATCAAATGCTAAAATTCCCGACCTTGGAAGGGATAAAAACGGTCCGTGGTGAACAACCCGCGGCAAGGGAGATGTTCGCAGTCGAAGAAACATCCCTCACTCAGAAGGAACCGGTGCAAAAGGCTGTTGAATCAACCAAAGGCAAAGATACTAAATAGCAATTAAAGAATGAAGACATGGGGGTGAATAAAAGGAAGAGATGAGCCTGAACTTCGAAGAAGATGATTTCAGTGTGCCCAGATCGTTCGTGCGACCGGATGATTCGGACACAACCAAGTCTACCATAGAGGATCTGGAACAGATTATCTTGTTAGAAAGGTATACTTGGGCATGGGGTTAACCCCGGAGCTCAGGTGTAAGTTATTTAAATTTCTTCAAGCTAACGCTGATTGTTTTGCATGGTCCCATTTAGACATGACAGTTGTGCCACCGGAAGTAACGACACATAAGTTAAGCCTCGATAAAAAAATTCCCCGGTGAAACAGGAAAGGAGACCGATGGTCGAAGTAAAGCATGCCTTCATCAAAGAAAAGGTAACAAAGATTATAAAAATAGGTTCCATCCAAGAGGTTAAATACCCAGACTGGTTGGCTAATGTCGTTGTCATGCCGAAGAAAGGTAATAAATTTAGCATATGTTTTGATTATAAGGATCTCAACAAAGCATGCCCGAAGGATTCATTCGCTATGCCTCACATTGATCGAATGGTCGATGTGACGGCCGGGCATGAGATGTTAAGCTTTCTCGATACCTACTCTGGGTACAACCAGATTCGGTCAGATCCAGAGGATCAAGAGAAAACTTCTTTTATAACCCGATATGGGACTTTGCTATAATGTAATGCCATTCGGATTAAAAACCGCCGTTGCAACTTACCAACGCCTAGTTAACCGGATATTCGAAGAACAGATAGGTAAAATGGTAGAGGTTTATATTGATGACATGCTAGTTAAGTCCCTGGAAACAGAGGACCATTTAAAGCATTTGCAGGAAACCTTCGTCATACTTAGCAAATACAACATAAAGCTGAACCCGGAGAAGTATGCCTTCGAAGTCATATTGGGTAAGTTCTTGGACTTCATGGTGTCAAACCGAGGGATTGAAATAAACCCGGACAAAATTATAGCCATTGAAGACATCGAAGTGGTTAACAACATGAAGGCAATGCAAACGTTAACAAGAAGAATAGCGGCTCTAAGCCGGTTCATTTCAAGGTTTTCGGATAAAAGTCACCGTTTCTTTTCATTGCTAAGAAAGAAGAATGACTTCGTGTGGACACCAGAATGTCAAAGGGCTTTGGAAGATTTAAAGCGGTTCTGTCAAGTCCACTTTTGTTGCACACACCGAAGGCAGATGAACAAATGTTCTTATATCTGGTTGTATCTGAGGTTGCGGTAAGTGGCGTATTGGTCCGTGAAGAAGGAGGTACGCAATTCCCAATCTATTATGTGAGTAGAACATTAGGGGATGCAGAGACTCGTTATCCTCACCTCAAAAAATTAGCATTAGCCTTGGTAAGCGCTTCTAGGAAACTAAAACCTTATTTTCAGTGCCACCCCATATGTGTGGTGACTACTTACCCATTTAAAATTATCATGCATAAACCGGAGCTATCAGGAAGGTTGACTCTATGGGCGGTAGAAATAAGCGTTATGCTATCGAGTATAAACCTAGAACGGCTATAAAATCCCAAATTTTGGCCGACTTTGTAGCAGACTTTACACCTGCTATGGTTCCCGAGGTAGAAAAGGAGCTTTTGCTATCCTCAAGAAAAATCGCAGGGACCTGGACCCTGTACACGGACGGAGCATCGAACGTGAAAGGGTCCGGATTGGGAATTATTCTTAAGACCCCCGCAGGCGACATTATTCGACAATCAATCAGAACTTTAAAATTGACTAACAATGAAGTCGAATATGAGGCTATGATTGTAGGTTTGGAGTTGGCTCGAAGCTTAGGGGCTGAAGTCATTGAAGCAAATGTGACTCCTTTCTAGTCGTAAATCAAGTCAATGGTGCTTTTGAAGTAAAAGACGAGCGAATGCAGAAATACTTGGAAAAGGTTCAAGTAATCTTACATCGGTTCGAACAATGGACTATGCAGCATATACCGAGGGAGCAGAACAATAAAGCAGATGCATTGGCCAACTTAGGCTCACCGGTCGGAGGGAAGGAATTAAATTCTAGTACGGTCTTTCAGTTGATGAATTCGGCGGTGGAAAAAGGTCACGTCGACATAAATACGATGAGCCTAACATAGGATTGGTGCAATAAATACATAGAATACTTACGAAAAGGGAAGCTCCCAACAGACCCTAAAGAATCGAGGTCCCTTCGAACCAAAGCCGCGAGATTCTGCTTGGTCGATGACTAGTTATATCGCCGATTTTTATACAGGCCTTTGGCTAAATATTTGGGGCCCGGAGAAACAGATTATGTGAAATGGGAGGCCCACAAAATAACCTGCGGTAATCATTCGGGAGTCGAAGCCTTGCTCCGAAAGATAACTAGAGCAGGGTATTACTTGAACCGGATGGAGAAAGAAGCTAAAAATTTTGTTCGAAAATGCGATGGGTGCCAAAAGCATGCACCAATGATACACCAACCAGGGGAGTTGCTCCATCCGGTCTTATCCCTTTGGCCATTCATGAAATGGGGAATGGACATTGTCGGTCCTTGACCATGGGCTTCAGGTAAGGCTCGGTTCATTCTGTTTATGATTGACTATTTTTTCAAATGGGTCGAAGCGCAGGACTTCAAGAAAGACAGAGAGAAGGAAGTCATTAAATTCATTTGGGACCACATCATTTGTCGGTTCGGCATTCCTGCCTAGATGACTTGCGACAATAGTCGACAGTTCAAATGTAATAAGGTTAATGACTTCATCGATGGATTGAAGATCAAGAAGATTTTGTCAACTCCATATCACCTGAGTGCAAACAGACAAGGGGAGTCGACGAATAAAACCATAATTCAAGACTAAGAAAGCGACTAGAGTCATCAAAGCACAAGTAGAAGGAAGTTTTGCTGGAGGTACTATGGGCCTACAGGACGAAGTCAAAGTCAAGTACTGGAGAAACACCGTTGTCTCTAGTTTATGGCTTTGAGGCTTTAATTCCTATAGAAGTTGCAGAACCGAGCCTAAGATTCTGGTATGCGACGAACGAGTCAAATGAAAAGGCTATGGCCGTGAAGCTTGACTTAGCAGACGAACTCCGCGAGAATGCGTTGGTCCATTTAGCAGCTCAAAAATAATGAATGGGGAGATATTACAATCAAAGAATGAACCTTCGGCATTTTCAAGTTAGGGACTTAGTGCTTCAAAAAATTACCCTGCACACCAAGAATCCCGATGAGGGAAAACTGGGCTCGAACTGGGAAGGACCGTATAAGATAACCGAGATAACCAGCAAAGGGTCGTATCAACTAGAGACTGGAGACGGCCAACAGCTGCACAACAACTGGAACGTGGCACACTTGAAAAAATATTATTGCTAAGGTACGAGCTACTAACCCTTTGTGAATTTCAATAGTTCTCACCTTTTCTTTGCAGGTTCAAACCGGAGCAGAATTCAAAGATAGTACAGAATTAGGTCTGAAAACATGTGCTGCACTCTTTTTTCCTTAGCATGGTTTTATCCCCAAGTGGGTTTTCCGATAGGGTTTTTAACGAGGCAACAATGTACAACGTGTTACTTTAGAATTCAAGAACCGGGCTAAGTGTCGTGAACTCAAAGACCAGCTAAGCACCGGGAACTGGTTACTCGACAATATCTTTTTTCTATAGTGTTTCTCCGCTCATGCTTCACGCACAAACACTAGGGGACTATGATGCCCTCAAAAGGAATGACAAGATCGAAGAAAAGTTCAAAGAAGCAAAGAAGCTTTTTTTTGTATCGGCCGAGCCTTCTGCATTAGGATTCATTATAAGGGCCAAACGATCTAATGAATCGTGCCCAGATAGTATTGCTACAGCAAAAAGGCAGAAGGGCTCGGATAAAATTCTTAGTTTCTCGTACGAGACAATTATATGAAATATAAAAAAAAATACTTTGGTAAAAGTACGCATCAAATATGCCCTTTTATGAATATACCTAAGAGTGACTATTTATTAAAAGCTCATGGGCTTACCCTCAAATGGGGACTGCCGTCATAAAATAGACGAAGGCACTAAGGTTATAATTAATCGAGCTTAACTTACAAAGAATTCAAACAGTCGAAAGAGGGTCGAGTAATTAAAGACTTTGAATTAAATGCCCTAATTGGTTCAGAGACGTCCGAATTCACATAGCATAAAAAGGCTCCCCCGGACAAGCCCTCATTAAGATATCGGTTGAAAAGAAACTGGTTAAAGTAAAGCCCAAAACTCAAAAGTTAAGTTGGCTCATTTTTCTGCTTATTTGGTAAGACAAAAATCGTTATGGGCTTAAGGTCGAACCTCAGCCATTTTTAATGAAAATAATATCAATACGGAACAATATCATAAATTCTATCCGACTTAAAGATCTATTCGAAGTCTCACATGACTAAGTATCAGAAACGATAGAAAGAGATACTGGCGAAAGAAAAGCCCATACGGATTTTATATATCATAAAGGACCGAAGCCTATACTTGTAAAAATTGCAAAAATCAAAAACAAAATACAAAGGTCCTACGAGCCTATTTAATCTGCCGAAGAAGAGCCCGAGTCATGTGAGCTGGACCATTCAGGGTCTTCCTCGGAACTATTATCAAGTGCTTTCTTGGCTTTATCCTCGATTGCCTTTGCCTCGGCAATCCGAGCAGGAATATCCACAATGCCCCATTGAGCCGCCTCGAGCGTAGACCTTCGAGACTTTCATTTCTTATATTCTGCTAGAAGGGTGGATCGAGCCTCCGTAGCCTCAATTTCTTCATGGGCTTCCTTCAGGTCGGACTGAGCCTTTTTTAATTTTTCTTCCAACTCGGACCTCATATCACTCAGAGTAGTCCGAACCTTGTTAGAAGCTGCCAGCTCGGCCTAAAGTCTATCATTGTCTCGAATAGTGGCCTCGAGCTCGCTCTTGAGTTTCTCATTGGCCCGGGCTTGGGTCTCGACCTTCTCTTGGGCAACCTTTAAGGTTTCCTTCTCAGTGTCCCTTTCATCTTCGAGCTACCCAAAATCTCCTCCATCTTTGCAGCATCGTCTTTAACAGAATCAAGTCCCTACCTCAATTGTGTGATAGTGGCCTCTAACTCACCAAGCTTTGTGGCATAATCGGAGTTGCCCCGGCTGAGCTCTTTATTGTCCTTTTCTAAGACTTTGTTCTTTTGGACTGAATCATCGAGCTCATTTTTCAACCGAACATTCTCCTCCTTAGTTGTTTTAAGCTCTGTTCGAAGGGTCAGAGGACCGACGATATGGCTCAACTGATCTTCATGTCGTTGGAGGAGAAGCTTGAACTTCTCAGTCTCTCGGCCCTGGGCATCCAACTGAGCCCGTAAGTCATCTATCTCGTCTTTGTGCGTGAAAAAAACCTTCATTCACGAGCACGACAGCCTGCAAAAATAAAAGAAACAAGGTTAGAGTTCGGTAGACAATGAAAGTTACAACAATAAATTGAAACTCATTGGAAGGAGAAAGAAAAAATGTTCACCCGGTTACCAGCGTGCATACCCTCGTTGAGAAGGCACTGCTACGAGAGTCCTGTCATTTTTTCTTTGTCGAACTCCGACATAAGAGGTCAGATATAGTTGGCCACCCCCACGGGGCGAGACAAAAAACTGCAATCTTCAAGAATAGTGACCATGGTCGACTTGGTCCTCTTCGGCTCAGCACTTAGAGCGTAAAAATATCTACAAATCGAGACCTCGAACCTGACTCAGTAAATCGAGTAGGCCTCCTCGATGCTTGTGGAATAGGGAGGTGTCCAAACCCCGAGGCTTTCGCCGTTGCAGAGGGATTATCGAAAAACATGTCATCAAAATTCTCCTGCTCTGAGGATGGAGCAGGAGAAGGAGGTGAAGTTGTTTTGGCCCTTGAAGGTGTTTCGGTCCTTGAAGTTGTTTCGGCCCTTCTGGCCTTTTTTACCAAAGGAGCCACCTCGGGTGAAGTGTCTCCCATAACGTTGATCAGCTCGACGACCCTTATGGGAATCGGGGCTTGGAGATATTCGATTATCGGGGGGAAAGGGGTCCTAACCTTCCCACCTGTGACTGAGCTCGGCAAATCAGTTGCAGCACTCTCTTCCGGGACCTCCACCAAATTATCTCAGCCCTGGTAGTAGCAGCAACCGAAGGACACGATTCGATGTTCGTGATCCAAATATCGTCATTGGGGTCATCCCTCAAGCCTCGAGCTTCGGATGAACCTGCGGCATCCTTCGAGCTCTTCTTTCTTTTCTGACCCCTAGACTTGGGTTTTTTATTCTTCTTTTTAGCCTCGGCAATGAGCCATGCTGATCCTGAAATATTAAAATCTGAACCCGGTATGGCGGGTTAGTCCGCTGGCACAGGCCGTGGGGTCGAAGAGCGTCTACCTAAACCTGAATATCGAAGGATTAAACTAGAAGAAAATTGAACGAATGAAAATAACAAAAAGCTAAGGGAAGAGAAAGATACCATGATTTTGAGTAGCCCACGGATCACGGGACAGATCTTTCCATGTCCGCTCTTAGTGGGGATGTTGGCTGATAATTCTTTCGATCCACCTAGTAAACCTGAGGATTGCCTCCGAAAGCCATCCGTCGGCTGAAACATCACGTAAAAGAGAAACGTTTGTCGTTTCACCTTTCGGGGAAAAGGCATATATTCGTCCGGCATAATGTCCACGATCTTAACCCGAACAAAATGCTCGTACCAGCCCCGATCTCTGTTCTCATCAACGCAGGAAAGAATGGGGTTTCTTCCCTGTTTGGCGAGCTTAATAACTCTGCCATGGAAGATCCTCGGGCAATATAGCCGGATTAGATAGTGCAGGGTGAAGTTAACTTTGGCATTATCGGTTAAAAGATGGAGGCAGGCCACGATCCTCCAAACGTTCGGGCCTATTTGAGCGAGGCACACTTCATATGTCCAGCACATCTCAAAGATAACCGGATCTATTGGAGGATTAAGCTTGAGAGTAAAAAGGTATGTGTAAATATATGAAAATCCCTCCTTAAAGTCGGTGATTGCTTTATCATCACTGGGAGCAATGATCTCTATGGAGCGGCTATTCCAACTGCACTCAGTTCGAACTCGGGAAAGGTGCACCTCCTTGATCAATGATGGGTAACGCCTCACGTTGTAACCCCGGTCAGATTTCTTTACAGCCGTTGCAATGGCAAACTCGTGGTTGAAGTTATATTTCAAGGTAATTATGTCTTTGGCCTGGGGTTCGAAGGAACTGGTTTTTGATTTACCACCGGGGTTGGCAATAGTCTCGGTATTCAGAGAACTAACCGAAGGGGCATCTTCGTGAGTAAGATCGGTGTTCGTTTCCATTTTGAGGATTTAAAGAGGAAAATATGAAGATTTGAAGATTCGAAGAGGAAAGTATGAAGATTTAAAGATTTGAAGGTTGAAGATATGAAGATTTGAAGACGGAAAGGATGAACTTGGGAAGACTTGAGAGAATTTTCCAGAAATTAGAGAAGATTTTAGGACCTCGGATGAATTTTCTCAACAAATTTTCGAAGACACAGAATTTCAGAACAAAGAGTCAAGAGGAAGCAAGAACAGAACAAGGTAAGTGAGATGATCAAGAGGTGAGGAGTGAAAAAAAGAAGTGAAAGGTGAAAAGTGAAAAATAAAATCACTGTAACGCCTTTTATAGAGGAAATTTTGAGGCGGTTACCGAAGTCCTCCAACCAAAAGGAGACACATGTCCGAAGTCAGAGAGACGTGACATGAAATGACGTTTCATTTCCCGCCTGTTTTCAAAGAAGAGGCTTACTAAGGAAGTCACCGAGGTAATCGTTCCACTTCCCGTCACTTCAATGAAACTTCGATCCGAGAAGTGTGGGGACTATCTGTATACGATAAAAATCGAAGCAATTTGTATTCGGTAAGAACCGGAGTAAATATTACAGGTGTCTGATACGAGATCGAAGAAGAACGAGGTCGTTGGGCATTGAAGGGAACGAGGACCGAGGGGTTGTTGGTTTTTTCCAACTGAGTGTCAATAACCGAGGGTATGTTGATAAGCACAGAAAACCCGTGCCTGAGGCGAGGACACTCAACATAGGCTCGGAGTATCCGTTATTGGCCAGGCCACGCATCACCTGACCGTTCCGCCATGTGCGTTGATAACAATACGGGTGTCAGAGTACCCGTACAGACGCCGCCTTATCCATTTTAGGGTTTTCTTAAAAAGGCCTTTTTTAGATTGTACTAAGGCCCATCTATTTGTAGCTATAAATAGGGGTGTACCCACTTCATTTTAGGGTTAGATTTTCATTATTCATCACATTTGTAATCTAAAAAAGAGGCAACGGAGTTTTCTTAGTATTTGGCTCGGGTTAAAGAAGCAATCTCCAAAACCGAACAATTTCTCAGAATTTACATATTCGGTTCCTTAAGCTTTATTTACTATTATTCATCAATATACGATTATCATTTGCATACTATTGTTATATTCACCTATTAATCTAACCACATATCCAATAAACTACTTACAAATTTAATTTAAGCGTAAACAATAACAATAGTAAAAAAAAAAAAAAAAAAAACTAACATCAACTTAGAGACAACATGTTCTAAGTTCATTCTAAGTCTATGGAGCCTGGGATTAAAAACAAAGATATACACATTAGACTTGCCAGCAATTTAATGTTACATTCATGGAGAAACAGGAAAGAATAGAGCACAACTAGTGAAACAAAATTGAGGATTGCTTTGCATATCCATCTATATATTTCTTTTCATTTTGTATCAACATCATGTACGTTCAGTCTATTGGAAAGGGAGCATTAGATGGGAATAGTTAAGGCTGTTACTTCACTTCTGGATAAAGTTGTTGAAAACTAAGAATAGACGTGCACTGCATAAGGTCTAACTCCGTTGGTTTGATGCCGTCTATGAACACCTTCAAAGATTTCACCAAGTGTCATGGGATTAAAACCAGCTGAAATGTTTTTCAAGCAAAGATGGATGTTGCAGCTTCCATCCTATTCAAGTCTGATCTGCATTGAGGAGTTAATCATTAAAGTAGTTATTCCATATCCAGAAGTGAAGTAGCAATCTTAACGATTCTCATCTAATGCTACCTTTCCAATAGATTGAAGATACAGGATATTGATATGACATATCATATAATATTAAAAGTAGGAAGCTCCTATCTTCAAAGTTGGATTACGATCAATTTTGCCTCTGCAGTAAATCAAAATATAATTCAACGTCTAATTAATAGTAATATATTAATTACATAAAGATTGAATTACAAGTTCAGTAATTAAATAGTTTTTTCTTTATATTAGAATATAAAATGCTTCACACCCTCAAAATTCAATGTATCCTATACTAAATTTTACAACTCCTATAATTTATCTTTTCGTTTTCTAAGTGTTTTCTTAACTTGGCTTTTCAAATTCTAATATTTTTAAATCAATCGTTCTCAGCTTATAAATGTTGTTCCCAAACTAATTTACTAAAGCAGTGTATTACATATCTGAAAATTGTTTGACTTCCACATTATACATTACAAAAATTATAGCATTACTACTAACATTGGGCTATTAAATTACATATAAAAAAAGATAACTTAACAGCTATCTAATTAATTGGGCTAATAATTTACATTAAAAAAGAAGAGAACGAAAGGAACAGTACATGTTTATACATTAATGAGGGGTTAAATGTTGATTCATGATTCATTCACATGATTAGCCAACCGCTTCGTTAATACAAAAAACCCATAGAATTTGTAAGTTTATCAAGTAATTAACGTAGGCTAATTTAATTTAATAAATAAATATGTGGAAGGGAATCCCAAAGAACATCAAGAAACACTTTATAAAGGCAACAAATGCTTTTCATTTCCCTCTAAGGATGTTTTTCAGTTGAGTAGATTAGTAGATTTTCTTTAATCTTTCTTTTTCGTTTTTTTTTTCCTGTCCTTTCTTTTCCCTTAAAGAAAAATTTGCATGAAATAAAAGAAAATGAAGATCAAGAAGTATGAAGAGTTGATGGAATGTCGGAACTGAATAATTGTCAAATTTAACTCTCATTACCTTCAAACTTGATAAATGAAGACCACCATCTCCATCTATAGCACTAGCAGAGATTCATGAGCTATGGAAGGGAGGGTGTTGGTTACTTTGGAAGGCTGATTCCAAAATTTTCATTAATTGATTGATCATTCTTTGTAGTGTATTATGATTACAAGTTATAGATGAAAAGGCAATATATACGATTCAATATATAACTATTTACGGCTAAAGAAGTGATGTTATTTGTGTATTTGGAGGGACTATCAAATTATATCTTGATCGCTTTAGTTGTTTTCATTTAGGTATTTTCAAAAGTTTTGTTCGTTGTTATTTTTACTCAGGTTTAATATATCTTTAATTTTGAGTTTTATTATGATTGTGAGATATTGTTAAATTAGAGTGTTAATGTTTTACCCGATAGAGTATTAATTTCGAAAGAAATAGAGATAATTGAAATTGTTGCTAAAATTCTTACAAAATTCTCAAGCGAAAAGTTCTGAAAGCATTCATAGCAGGAATAACTGATCCTTCCTTTCCTTGTTTCTCCATATAGTGTATACAAACAAAAAATGATTACGATTACTTTCAGTCATATATGTGTTGATGCTGTTTTAAACTCAAATACTTGAGATTTGAGAATGTATATGCATTTTAGGCAATCAAATTTATTTCGCTACAAGTAAGGTAATGATGGATGCTAAGTTTACAGTTCGCACGTGTCCAAAAACTAGTTGAAAAGAAATGTATACAGGGATATGCAAAGCAATTCTCAATTTTGCTTCACCAGTTGTGCTCCATTCTTCCCTGTTTCTCCATGAATGTAACACTAGTCTGCTGGCAAGTCTAATAATTATATCATAGCAGATTGTCTGCTTCTGATTTGTTGTCTTCAGTTTGGATCCTTATTTTGGATATCCTGATTCTGATTTTAGAAATTTGTCTTTGTCTATGTTAAGCAGCTTCTTTCAAGTAGCTAGTAGGCAAGTTCTGAAAAGAACCAAACTAGATGGTACTTGCAAAATTAAAAGTCATGTTAGTAAAAAGAATCTGTCAGTGTGTTGCCTTCCTCAGCATATTGACAACTTACACGTGACTCTTGGTCTTCAATATATTAATTTCATTGACCTCTATTGCAATATCCCATGGTACTTCCCAGCATCCATCCAAGATCCTGATAACTGATGAGCCAGTCTCAATAATCTTGGGCAATAGTTGGTTAGCTTCACAGTATTCCAGTCCATCTTTAATGGCTATTGCCACAGCAGTTATATTTGTTGAATCTGGTAACCCTCTTTCCTTAGCAAACACAAGATCTCCTGCATTATTTATGACACACAATGTAGCAAAACAAGACCCTGAATTATCCCTTGAAGCTCCATCAGTGTTACACTTATACTAGTCTATATGAGGACATGACCACTGCAACAATTTACATCTAATTTGAAATACCGAATTATCTGAGGGCAAGAAAAAAGTATGATCTTTAACTAGGGATATATATCATACCTTGGCCAATAGGTAGATATTGTTGTTAATGAAACTGCACCCCCATGCATAATTGTATTTCTTCTTTCCCATAATTGTCATAGCATCACCGCGAAAACAACCTGGTGGATTGGCTTGAGTCTAAGGCAATCAGCATCACACTATTTACACACTATCTGATGTACCTGTATGAAAGGTCCTTGGGTACATACCTGTCGCAGTAGTAAAATAACTCTATATTCTGGATCAAATGAGCCTGTAAGGAATAAATGATTTATTATTCCTTGTTGAGGATTGAAACAACACCAACACCTAGATATATTCAATTCTCAAAAGTGCTTCATCAATGAGAATTTAGAATATTTATAATCTCTAAATGAAGAATGATTTATTGAATGACACCCCTTAAGTCCACATGTTGTTAAAGTACAGAGATCTACATGTGAACTCTATGTTTGAGAAGTTCCCATGCACTGGTTAGAGTAAATTTGTCAGAATTGATTAGCATACACCAAGGACTGTCACCTAGTTCATATTGTTGCAAAGCATTCAGCTCAAATCTCATATGTTCCATTGTATCTTCAGAAAAAACTTAGTTGCATCTTTTGAAAGTTTCATCTTCCATCCTCCAGCAATGCATCAAGATCCTCAACACTCTCATCAATTGGGGACTCAGTAGGAACAAAATGGCACACAGCTTCCAATTTGGACCAGTTGTCAAATCAAACGTTAGCTGAGCCACATCTAGGTTCTCACCTTATTGCTTAATATGTATCCTTCCTAGCTTTCAACATCTTCTTCCAAATTTGAGAACTACCTTTCCATTGCACTAATGTAGGAACTTTCATTTAACAATATTTATTCCACATAAAGTCAGCCCACAATGATCTGCTAGTCAGGAATCTCCACCACAGCTTGACAAACAATGCCTTGGATATATCATACATTGACCTAAATTCTAATCCACCTTCCTATTTTAGGTAAGTAATTATTAGACCATGTTGGTCAGTGTCTGCTTCTACCATCCTCTTTATCGCTCCAAAAGCATCTAGCAAAGATCAATCAAGACACAATTGGGAGGGACTACAGCTGATAGAAGATGGATAAACATGCTTTCAAGAACACTAGAAGTAAGAACTAATTTTTCCCATCCTGCAACTTGTCTTTCACCTTTTTGATTAAATCATTCTAGAATGATTTTTTTTTCTAGAGTGAAAATCGGACATCCTAGGTATGTGAAAGAGAATTTACCTCTCCCTGATGGAAATCAGGCATAAATAGCGGAAGCAAATAGTCAGGATCGAACTTGCATGTAATATAGACAACACATAATCAAGATATTAATCAAACATAAAATTGATACTTATCTCTTGAAGCGTGAATGCAACCTCGAATCTAGCCTTCAAGCACGAGCAAAAACCATCCACACGTTCATCCTCCAGTTCCACAGTCTTCTACTGTGTAACCCGAATAATACTAGAATCTGCGAAATTCGTGTGGGCGAATTTCTATGGAAAAGTGTAAAGCTTGTAAAACCCTTGGCCTCCTTATGGAATAAGACCCCTGTTTTATAACTACAGGTTTTAGAGTTTTCACCCTTTTCCAAACCTCTTTGGGTCTTTATTTTCCACCAAGAAATATATTCCATTTAATTCTTTATTATTCGGGCACAGCAGGGACCACAGAATTTAATTAACGAGGCTTCCTATTATGGAGTTAATTCGAAATATCTGAATTAATCCTACCATAATAAATTACGAATTATTCCACTAAAAAATCATAAATGCACTCCTCAATTCAATTTCGAAATCTTTCATTAAATCTTATTTAACTCCTCATGTTAAGATTACAGATACCAATCAATTACATTAAATTACTGACAATTTAATTCATTGACTAATTGAATCCTTTATATTTCCGCTTAGCTTATATCATGTGACGGATACAAAATCCACCTACAGGATTTTCACATGAGACTTATAAGCATCCATAAAGGGGTATTATCAATCTCAAAGTCGAGACATGGATTCTATCAACTAATTATTATTTCACAAATGTAATTTGCCATTATCCAATTCACCGGGAATACATAGACCCCAATTGAGTCGTACCTTTTAATAAATCAAAATAATGAACAAATCACATTGATCATAATAATTATATCAAGATTAAGAGTATAAGTACATTTAATGAACTACGAATTTGTTTTATATATTCAAGTACAAAAACACTTATCTCTACTTGGTCCGTTCAATACATACAAAATGTACTAGCACAAGAAATTTAAAACTATCTTGTTCCCATAATGAAGATACATTATATTAATCTTGGGCTACAATCATACCGATGGCTTTGTCCAATTCCATCTTAGATTGTGAACATAAATTTTGTACTTATAAGAACCGACGATTTAATCTTCCGTGTATAAGCTAAACTCTATACACTAAATCATCTACTACATAAGTAAAGGACACACATACTAGTACATGATCTATTTAATTCTTTATTAAAAAATGAATAAATAATTGTTCTATAATAAATACTATATCCAAACACATGGTTAATAGTATATATCCCAACAATCTCCCACTTAGACTTTTAACCATGACAATTGTTAGAATATACCATGTCTAAATGCATGGTTAATGGTATATACCCCAACAATCTCCCACTTAGACTTTTAACCATGCATTTACAACTTTCACATGTATTCCTTTTGCACGACTACCAAAAGTCTTAGAGACTAAGTTCTTTGCAAAAATTAACTTACCAAGTTTTTTTCTAATGCAACTTCGTCTAGTAGTGCTTCAGAATCGCCCCAATAGGTTACGTACTACGATCTTCGAGGATCCTATCATGAAACTCTCCAAAAAAAAAAAATGTATTTCTTTTCGGAATCCTATCATGCAATTCTCCCAAAGAGTATACACCGAACCGATCTTGGTTATTATTCTCCCACTACGACTAAGTACTACTACTATTATAGTCATACTAACATATTCTTGAGTCTTAATATTATCTTCATTGTCTTTCGGTATTGAAAGATTAACGACTTCATATAGTGTTATTTGCTCAACATCACTCCCACTACTTACAGGTAGTGAATTTCCTTACGCCTATTAACGTTACTCCCACTACTTAAATGCAATGGAACGTCAACCCTGACTTGTCGGTTAGATGTTCTTGAACTTTTGAATATTTTAGATGACTCATTTGCTATTTCTTTGCTCAGTTCCTATAAAACTAGTTTACTTCTAGGAACTTGGTTTATTAAAAAGTCTTTTTCTAAAAATCTAGCATTTGTATTAACAATTACCTTATTTTCTTTTAGGACAGTAAATAAACCTCCTTTCGTTCCGTTTGGATATCTAATAAATATGCATACATCCGTTCTTGATTTTCACTTATCTGTTTTCCCTTTGAACACATCTGCTAGACAACCTCATATCCGAATATGTTGCAGATTTGGCTTACATCCAATCCACTGTTCTATGGGTATCAAAGGTATTAACTTAGAGGGAATTAAATTAGGAATGTAACTAGCAGTTTTTAAGACATATCCCAAAATGAAAAAGAAAATATAAATAAGTCAATCATTAATCTTACCACCTTCAAAAGAGTCATATTTCTTTTCTCTTCCACACCTCTATTGTAGAATACTTGATGTAGACAATTGAAAATTCAATCCCTTTATCTAATAAGTAACTAATGAACTCTACAAAGAGGTACTCGCCAATACGATCAAATCGCAGTGACTTAATATATTTTCCCTGACGCTTTTCAATTTCACCTTAAATACCTTGAAATTTTCAAAGCATTCGGACCTATAGAGCATCAAATAGATATATTCATATCATGAGTAATCTTCTTTGAAGGTCACAGAATACTCAAAATCACCTCTTGCCTTGAAGTTCATTATACCACACAAATCGGAAACGTATTGGCTTAACTTATCATTAACTTTATTTCCTTTTAAGAGAAAAGGTCTCTTAGTCATTTTTCCTTCTAAATAGGACTCACAAGTTGGTAGTGCCTCTACTTTCAATGAACCTCAAAAGTTCATCATTTGACCAACTTCGAAATTCTATTCAGATTAAAATGACCTAGACAAGCGTCATATATAAGTTCATTCAATTCACGAAAAAAAAAAAATTATTCTCTGAGGAGACAGATTAACATTATTCAGTACAGAAGAGTTATTAATTTAAAGGGTCACGCATCAATGTACCACAAGAGATAAAATGTTTATCAAACTCAACAACACAAGAGTTACAAGAAAAATAAATTAACTATCCATCTCTTGTTTGGTTAGAAACTTAAAATAAATTCTTTCTAACAGAAGTTACATATAATGCATCCTTTAAATTAATGTCTTATTTCTATCAGAAGAAATTCGACTAGTAGTAAGTGGATTTGGATAAAATCTATTGAGAATTTGAGATATAATCATTAAATAGATCATTAGTTATGCTGAATGAATAATAAAATTCAAACCACACATCACACATATAACCATCTTACCGAATGCAGTTAGATTCGATAGGGAAACTTAACAATTCATGCAAAATATATGAGTCATGCCGGATAGATCACCCCATAAAGAAACAGAACCGGCTCGGATGGAGAGTAAGCGCTAATTTATATTAGGTAAATATCTCATTTAATTATCCCTAGTTCCATTGAACCAACGTGTAACTCGGTTGGAGAGTCAAGACAAGCTATCAATTAACTAGGGACTAGAACACGAGTAATCAACCATAATGAATCTATCCGATGGGGAGGAAGACCTATGTCAACACATAAACTCATTATATCACTGCTATATACGATGGAGACCATAGAGAATGAACCCTAACACCATTATTTGTTAAAATAAAAAAAAATTAGTTAACAATATTTTTTAGGAAAACAGAAAAACACCCAAAAACCCATCTAAATGACCCTAAATGGCCAAAAAAGCCCCTCGGTCACAGCATAGCTGTGAGTATTGCTCAAAGGTCATTTCGATGAACTGCAGATTTCGAGTCAATCGAAGTTCGTCAAAAATCAGAATTTCTAAACGATGACCAATTCGGATTTTTTGTTTTTGTCTTTGTTTTTGTTTTCGTTTTTGTTTTCGCCAAAATAGAATTTAAGAATGTATACATTTGTTCAGTAGTTCTTATCACATATTATCATTAGCATACTAATATACATGAATCAAGAACAACGAACAAATTTTCGAAAATGTTTACATAATTTTCGTGTTGCTTTCTCGAAATTAGCATGTTTACGTAATCATTGAATATAAAATTTAAAACACACGACATAGATATCCATGCATCTTGAACAACAAATTTCAATATATGAGAACAATTCACGCAACATATACATGTGATGCAAGATATTCACTCCATAAATTTAAAACCGTAGCTAACTCAAACGAAGAGTATCTGCGCTAATTTAAGCCAAGTGAATATCATTATCATTATCTCTAGTTCCATTGACCCAACATGTAACTCGGATGGAGAGTTAATACAAGTTATCAATAACTAAACTGATTATACCTAGTGACAATCCATAATAAATCCATCCGATGGGAGGAAGACCTAAAGTCAACACATAAATTTATTATTTCACTAGTATTTAGACATGAAAAACATAAGGAAGAATCTCTATCACCATTAGATCATAACCGAGTTATTTTTCCTTCAAATAATTTTCAAGAAATAGAAAAAAAATGCCTAAAACACCATTTAAACAATCCCAAATCATAACGGTGAATATTGTTTAATGGGTCATTTCCGATGAATCTATCAAATTTCAGGTTAATTGGAGTCCGCAAAATAATTCATCTCCAAAGCTATAACCAAAATCAGATTCAAAACAATTTAAGCATATTTAAGAATTAAACAATATGACCTACATTCTTATCATATATCAATTCATATTAAATCATCATGTGTATTCATGTTCTAGATTTAACATAAATAAAACTGACATAAAGAGTAGTTTTTCATACTCGTTTTAATCCGAAAGAACAATATAAAACCCATCTAAACAGCCTCAAAGATTATTTCTCACTGGGCGTTTCCAATGAACACACCAAATTTCAGGTCAATAAGAGTTCATAAAATTCTTGATCTCCGCAACTAACCAAATTCGTCAAAATAACCATTTTAGGCATAGCTAAGGATTAAATAATCTAATTTAGGTTTCTATTCTCCTTTTATAATTATCCCACGAGCTCAAGGCATATATTATTGTCACACCCCGATTTTACTAGGGTGTGATGGGCACCCGACCCCGTATTCGGAGCCGAGCGAACCCGCGGACTCTTATTGCTCACATATTCTCTTTGGATTCTTAAATCAAATGAAAGTAAAATACATAGTAAAATTTTCAAAATCTTTTTGTCGTTTCTCAAATTAAACACAGTCTGTAAGCGTAAGGACTTTATAACATAATGTATAATAAAAACATAACGGCTAGTGGGGCCGTTTTCCAAAACTGACACTCTAGACCCACGACTCTGTCTGCAAAGTCTCTAACTTCGAACAAGCGCACAAAGACACATACCTACGGGTCGACGGGACTCCGAACAAATGGAGTCTACTAACTCCGCCGGAACGTCTTCGTAATGGCTTCTACTCATCGGTGTGCACCGCGGCATGAAACGCAGCGCCCACAAAAAGGGGCGTCAGTACGAGCAATGTACTGAGTATGTAAGGCATGAACAAATAACGTAGTAAGGAGTATACGTATGAATAATGTACATATAAAAACATAGAACATATCATGAGGGAGAAGAGTAACCTGTACATGGGAATGCCGCCTAGGGCAGATGCCATGCATGCTTGTCTTTCATATCATATCATATCATATCATAGCGCCGAACAACGTCGGCTCGCCCACATAGCGCCGAATACGTCGGCTCGCCCCCACATATCCGCGTCGGGATGATATAACGCCAGCTGACCAGGTGGCAATGCGTCTATAGCGCAACATATGTCCCTTCCCCTCCATATCTCCCTCCCTCCCCTCATATACATATACATATGTCATATACATATATCATATAAGCATGCAGGAGAGCCCAAAGAAAACCATGTATCCATCGGAGTGACATAAGGTCGGAAACCTCCGATTACATTATGGAGTAACCAGGGTAATCATGTCTCGCCTTGGAGGAACGATTATCATAAGGCGAGACTATCAACGGAAAATAACATTAAAAGAAAACATGGAATGAAATCATGGACATCATAAACGTTAACTTGTATGCTTTGAAATCTTTTTTAAAAAATAGTATCATAACTAAGGAATAGGATTAAAGATCAAGAACTAGTTTAACAGTTTCATACTGTGGGATTCTTGACTTAAGGCTCTTAGTCATGGAATCATTCTTGTCATACTTATCATAGACATATCCTCTTCCTTACATCATCGTTATCATTATCATCATAGAAATATTCTCATTAGAATAGTTACAACACTTATCGTTTGATAACGGAGCAATAGAGAAAATCCGGGAACAGTGGGCCCACCTCGAGTCAAATGAGGTGGCGTACACAATTTATATATGTTACATTCCAAGACGTCACTTATGAGAGTTTTAAGGTAGTCGGGTCCTATTTGTGCGAGTTCTAGATGTTTAGGTAACTTTTCAACATTTTATGCAAAATATTAGTTCAATTCTATTGAATGAAAAAGGGTTAATTTCAATCTCGAATTTCTAGAAAAGGAATTGTCCCCGAGGCCCGTGTCCAAACTTACTACGTCTAAGACATGCCAAGAAAGGGAGGTGAAACCTTACATACCTTTTCCGCCTCTTACGCTACTCCAAATTCCAGTTCCAAGTTCGCCAAAATCTACAATTTGGTCACATTTACCAAACGTCAATTAGAGCATTTAGAAGTTGAATCTTAAGGTAACACTTGCCTACCGAAATTTCGGCAGCATTTCCCCTGTAAATACTCCATCCCACCAAGTTCAACTTGGCCAATTTCAATCAACAACAATCCGGGAATTCAACCCGGCCAAACCATCCACAATACTGCCAATAATCATACTAACAATTTCAATAATCAACCCAAAGTATATTCTAACAATTTAATCAACATACTACTTCCTTCAAGATCTTTTAACTCCAATAAGAACAATGACAACTTAATAATTTACACATTAACAACACCATACTAACAACATTATATTCCTATTCATGCAAGAACATCACATTCCCTTTACATAAACTTCCACAACAAGCCTCCAACTTCTACAACTTCACTAAACTCATTAAGCTTCTATTTGCAACATAACATCCATAACACAATAACCAAAATACTAAATAAAACTTGCTCACCATTCCTTCATAATTCATCAATATACAAGGCCATATATACCATATACAACTCACGGCCAACACCAACACACTAAATTCATGGCTTCCATGCATTTTTCATCGTGAAATTCACACACAACAACAATCAAGTTACTACATGAATTCAATCCAATTTTTTTCCACATACATGAACCATTCGGCCATCACAACATCATCAATATTTTTCATGAATTTCATCCTTTTTCACATACTACAACATACACAACATGTAAAAGGTGATGAATTCTTACCTTCTCCTCTTATCTTCCTTCTTGGCCAAGATTGTAACTTCCAAGAATTTGTGTTTTTCTTGCTCAATGAACACTCTACTTTGCTAAGGACCCTTCAATTAGTAGAAAATAATTTTTGAAGAAAAATTTTCCCAAGGTTCTTATGGAATTGGTCTTGGCCGAATGGCCTTGGAGATTTTTCTCCTTCTTTGCTTGTTCTTTATGTTCTTGAAATTTCTTGACTTTGTGTAGAGAAATATGACTAATATGTCATATATATATATATATATATCCTTCAAGCATGTGAGGGGCACATGCCCTCTTTCTTCATTTTTTTTTCTAGAGTTTTCTTCCTTTTTCTTGAAAATAAAAGATGACTTAATTATTTGACTTAGTCATCCCTTGGCCTTTTCTTGAACATTGTGAAATTCCCGTTTTGCCCCTAGTCTTCCACAATTTTTCCATGAGCCACTTTGCGAATTTCCCTTTTTATCCTTAGCCTTTTCCAATATTTCCCTACTAATAATATTCATAAACAATACTCATAAACAACTTGTGCATTAAACAAGATCACAACATAGCTTTGCCCTTAACTGCTCACAATTATCCCGAATTATCCAAACGTACGAAATACGGGTCATAACAATTATGTCCCTTCTTTTGGGTAAGACACACAATACCTAATTACAACAAATTGTCCTCACAATTAATATACCTGAGAATCAAGATATTACGTTTCTCCCTTTTGAGTGAAATCTTCAATATCTCTTCTCATGAACTAATTAAGCTCTACTAGTAACAAAAGATAAATTTTCTATCAGTAGATAAAAACCACAACTAGTATACACTTATTCAAGAATAATTTTCACAATACATTGAGAAGGTTTCAATGACTCAAATAAATAAACCATATAAATGGATCCTATTTATTAATCAAAAAAAATCTCAATCCATGTATTGATATAATCTCACATCGCATGTATGAAACTTCAAGAATTTTCAATGATTCCAAATAAATAGACCATTTTAACAACACTATTTATTAATCATTAAATTCTTAATTATACCTTATAATCTACTGTGATAAAAGAAAAATAATGCCCATATAATTAAATAATGCCCATGTAGTTCAATCTTTTCAAATAAAATTAGATCAACTTCAATTAAACACCTTACACGGCATTTTCACATGGGTTGTACGAATTCATGGAGTAGCCAATCTGATCTACAATTGAGAATTCTTTTGATAAGAAAGAAAAACAAATTCCAACTACATGAGAGAAAAGTTAATCACTGCCGCCACCCCTTTGATCACGTAAAGCCAAGTCTCAAGCAAAAAAATAAAAAAAAGACTTAGCCGCCACCGTTAAAAATTTTGCAATCTTTCAGCTTAATTTGAAATTGTTAAATGGCCCACTTCCAAGAAAGTCATGTAAACCTATTTGAAACACAATAATACCGCGTCGCCGCCGTACCCAGAAACAACTAGCAGCCTTGTGAGACCACTTTGTTTCCTTGCTGCCAAAAACCCGTTTACAAGCAATCAAAAGGGACTTGACACCTTTCATCTACACAACTACTTTGTATAGGAATCAAACAATTTCCAGATTTAAGCGATCAAACTTATAGTGTAATCAAACTAATAGACACAGTCGAATAATCAATAATTATACGGCTACAATATGCACCGACCATGACAGAAGATTCAAGGGTATCATCGTACATATATACGTATATCATCCATGTTATCTACTTAGATGCAAGCAAGCTCTGATACCAATTGATGGAAATCAGGCATAAATAGCGGAAGCAAATAGTCAGGATCGAACTTGCATGTAATATAGACAACACATAATCAAGATACCAATTGATGGAAATCGAGATAAATAGCGAAGAAATAGTGTGATCGAACTTGCATGTAATATAGACAACACATAATCAAGATATTAATCAAACATAAAATTGATACTTATCTCTTGAAGCGTGAATGCAACCTCGAATCTAGCCTTCAAGCACGAGCAAAAACCATCCACACGTTCATCCTCCTGTTCCACGGTCTTCTACTGTGTAACCCGAATGATACTAGAATCTGTGAAATTCGTGTGGGCGAATTTTTATGGAAAAGTGTAAAGCTTGTAAAACCCTTGGCCTCCTTATGGAATAAGCACTTGTTTTATAACTACGAGGTTTTAGAGTTTCACCTTTTCCAAAACCCGGTCTTTATTTTCCACCAAGAAATATATTCCATTTAATTCTTTATTATTCTAAGACAAACGAGGACTACGATTAATTTAATTAACGAGGCTTCCTATTATGGAGTTAATTCGAATTATTTGAATTAATCCTACCATAATAAATTACGAATTATTCCACTAAAAAATCATAACTGCACTCCTCAATTCAATTTCGAAATCTTTCATTAAATCTTATTTAACTCCCCATGTTAAGATTACAGATACCAATCAATTAAATTAAATTACTGACAATTTAATTCATTGACTAATTGAATCCTTTATATTTCCGCTTAGCTTATATCATGTGACGGATACAAAATCCACTGCATAGGATTTTCACGAGACTTATAAGCATCCATAAAGGAGATTCATCAATCTCAAAGTCGAGACATGGATTCTATCAACTAATTATTATTTCACAAATGTAATTTGCCATTATCCAATTCACGGGAATACATAGACCCGCAATTGAGTCGTACCTTTTAATAAATCAAAATAATGAACAATCACATTGATCATAATAATTATATCAAGATTAAGAGTATAAATACATTTAATGAACTACAGAATTTGTTTTATATATTCAGTACAAAAACACTTATCTCTACTTGGTCCGTTCAATACATACAAAATGTACTCAAAGACAAGAAGACGAAACTATACTGTTCCCATAATGAAGATACATTATATTAATCTTGGGCTACAATCATACCGATGGCTTTGTCCAATTCCATCTTAGATTGTGAACATAAATTTTATACTTATAAGAACCGACGATTTAATCTTCCGTGTATGTTTAAACTCTATACACTAAATCATCTACTATATAAGTAAAGGATACACATACTAGTACATGATCTATTTAATTCTTTATTAAACAATAAATAAATAATTGTTCTATAATAAATACTATATCCAAACACATGGTTAATAGTATATATCCCAACACTGCCCATACATGTTACTTATTTTACCTGTTGAACCATATAAGCTGCCAGATTTTGGTGCATATAAAAATCACTCTTATTTGTGTTAATCTTTTGAACTGATACTAGTTCATACTCCTGGAGTGTTATCATGACCATGTCCACTTTCTTTATAGCATAAACAAATATGATGATATAATCAGCATAGACAAGATGATTTCAATCAGAACTCTATTTAGGCATTCCAAATCCTGTTAAACATGTTGTTGTCAAAAGAGTGAATTTAGTGCAGGTGACAATACTTCTCCGGAGAATATAAACAGTGCAGGTGACAAGGAATCCCGTTGTTTCTAACTTTGATATTATGTATTTTTGATTCATATTTTTCAACAATTTAACAGCGATTTTCTATCTTCATCGCGTATACAGTAAGATTAACAAACGTCGGGCAAAAAATGTCAAAGTAGATTCTAAAATTGCAGCTTCCACGTAGGAAAGACTAATTCGAAGGCTAATCCGATGTGAAATACATGATAAGCGACAGTATCATCTCGGTGATCCACGTAGTAAATTATTTATTCAATGAAAATAATTATGTGGAAGTCATTTATAAAGTGGTGGACACATAATAATGAGGTGGATGTCACATTGATAATGACATCATTTTTTTACGTTTTTTATTTTATTTTGGTACTTCACATATGACTGGTCATTAGCGTCATATTAATATTTTTCAAAGTAGATTTCGTCCTTTAAGAGATATTCAAGGTTCCAATATATGTCATTTGCACGTGGTGTGTCGAATATTTATTGTGGCGGTATACTGAATTTCATCTCATATGTACCACTACTATTACTCGCAATAAGACTATAATTATAGTTCGTCATATCGAGGGATTATCTTGTCCCTCCTTGATACTTCAGACTATCTTCTTTTGTCTAGTCGTTCACTTTTTTCATCATCAGAGCATGTCTCAATCACTTCTCATTCTTATGCGTTGTAGAATGCTCGTTATGAAATTAGTTTATTCATATTCTCTAACTAAACGAACCCTGGTTCATTTTTCATATTCCATCTTAGGAACTTGATTTATAAGCCCCCATTTCGTTTTAGGACTGCTACATTTTCTTGTTTATATATTATTTGATCTTCTCAAGTTAATGGGTTTGTCGCAGTGACTGACTTTTTTTTTTTTTTGGGCACCATTTGCAGCATGGAGCCATGTCCTCCTGTGTATCGTCAGTCATTTTGTAGGTACGCTCTTCACGAGTCCGAATATATTTCAAACTTTATTTGGCGACTTCATAATCTCATCTCCTCACCTTTTAATCAAGTGTTGCAAGCACGTGTGAGTTTTGATGATTGACAAAGTAAATGAACAAGGCTAGTAAACCAATTTCAAAGACAAATGTTTGTGATAAAATGAATGAACTAAACACATAAAGATGATGGGCAAAGTGATTGAACAAGGTGAGTGAACTAGGTCTAGAGACATGTTCTATCTCTGGGATAGGTGAATGAGAAGGAGTGGATAAACCAGGAGATGCAAGACAAAGGTGAATGAAACATGACTATGGACATGTTCCATCTCAGACACTGAGACGATTCAGAGATGGATGAATCAGGTGCTTGAACCAGGTCCAAGAACGTGTTCCAGCTCAGAGTCCTACTGCGAATAGGATTCGTGATTTATGGTAAAGATTTGGCAGACAAGTTGCAGGATTTATTGCTATAATTATCAAGATACTTCAGACTCCTACAAGGACACTGAAGCCGCGTGAAAACGAGAATCCCAAGTCAACTCAAATCCTAAATCTCATAATGGGCCTTACCGTGTAGGGATTGAGTTCAACCGACTTGATGAAAACCTAGTTCTATATATATCCAAGTCCTGCCATGATGAAGTTTACGCACTCACAAAAAGAGAAAATCAGACATTGAACAAACATTGTCAATGCAATAATTGAAAGGGTTCTGATTACAAAAGTGCGACCTGGTACAACGAATAAGATTGAAGAATTTGTTTCATAAAGTTTATATGTTACAGTTCTTGAGTCTAGAATCTTGTATTAGGAGTGTTTATCGAGTTGTAACTTTATCAGTTTTCTTAGAAGCAATTAGCAAAGGTATAAACGTTAGTCAAATTTAACTTCAAATTGGGATAACTTGGAGTGGGCTCAATAGTCTAGGGAGATTGTTGAGATAGTAATTAGAGTTTAGTTCCCAGATTACAGAGTTTGTAACTTGAATTTATAAAGGCTCAACATTGTAGTGGAGTTTGGGAAAAATCCTACAGAAATGTAGGTTGTGGTTTTTCACCTTTTGTGAGCCGGGTGGTTTCCACGTAAAAATTCTTGTGTCCTTACTCTCCTGTTATTACTATTCCGCAAACACTAGCTTGGAACAGGTAAAGTAGCATGATCTATTCTATAAACGAAAATCAAGTATACAATAGGATATATAACTGGTCGTAGAAAATAACAGCAAGTTCTTAGCATTCAACTGCCAGCTCTTATTTATATTGCCTCATCTCTAGCCATATTTGACTTAGTTTCATTCCCCACCTTATCCTTTCCTGGAAAACTCGACACTTCATGGGCTATTCCTCTAGCATATGTCAGTCGTTCTTGTGTCAACCACATGGTAGATCCGATAAGGAATGAAACTTTTCTGCTTACTCCAAGCCCAAGTCACGATCTAGAGTGGAAGAAAAGTGAGCCATTAAATGTCATTGTAGCCTCCCAGATAGAAGTATGACTGGTGACACACCGATAAGACGGACTCTACTGACACGTTTCCATGATGCCTAGGGCTATTTAAATCTAATTCTCTGATATCAAATTTGTCCTGTTCCATTTTATGAAGAGTTCGTGATCGACACTAATACCGTTAACTAGCATTGAGCGAACCAGCGTTATGAATATATCAACCACTACCCAATGTTGCTGTTGTGCATATGAATCATCAATCAAATACAATTTTAAATCTTTTTAAAATAAACACTTTTCCTTTTCATAATCTCGTCATAAAGTAAATCAGAATGTGCATATTTCGTTTCTTTCAATGTTTCATGTAAACGCTTATGCTAAAATAAAAACCACCCACTTCGTTTAGGGAGTCTATATGAATATAATGAACAAAACTAAACAAAGTTAATTGATCTTCTACAGAACCAAAGGTAAAGCTCCTCGCCAAATGAATGAAAGAGCGTAAGGTTTCTCTTTCGTAAATCAGCCCGCCTCTGCACCTATATCTCTAATAGAAAAATTACAAGAAAAGAGAACCTGAATACCAATCATCGAATACAAAATATACGGAGAAACTTATCGATATGTACAGTTCGGCCAAACTTATTTACCGATATTGCCGAAATATATAAAACTTAAACACTAATTATATATATACAAAACCTATACATTTGATCATATTTGGATCACTCAAAGGCATTAGGCCGTAACTTTGCCGAATAATATATATATATATATATATATATATATATATTATGATACCAAATGGTGGACAAACTTCATAAATTATGCAACATGATCATCATAAAATCATAGAGATTCTAACATTCAACATAATTGGGCCATTCAGTATCTAGGCCCGAGTGAAAGTCTTTTGGATCAGTGACACAGAGTGTGGACACGTTTACCAAATACCCATCACCAGAAAAGAATCAACCAACCCAACCAACATTCAGAAAAAGATAACACGTGTCTGTCCAAAAACATTGGTGCACACAGATAACATCATAATCCAAAAATGTCTAACCGTTTTGGTGTCAAGTTACAGAACCGGTTGCCAAATTTGGCGGGCATATATCCATTTTCAGCACCGACAAAAACAACTACCAGTTCAGTTCCATGTTGTTGTTCTTCAAAGACTCAAAAGTCAAGAATTGTTGGTAAAAGGAGAGTTTTTGGGTGCAGAATTCCTCGTAGAGTTGTACTAGGAATTGGGGTATCATTTTGGTGTCAGTTTATGAATATGGCTGGCAATGTTGGTGGTAAATCTTTCATGGCTTCTGCAAGACAGAAAGGTGCAATTGAGCAGGTATATTCTTCATCTTCCACCTACAATCCATATTATATTTTGGTTTTCTTGGTCCATATTTGGGTTTTCATTGTTTAGTACTCCCTCCGTTCCGTTTCAATTTATTCGTATGATTTTAACTTGACACGGAGTTTAAAGAAGTAAAAGAAGACTTTTGAATGTTGCGGTTGTTAACTAAAGATACCTAGAATGTACCAAAAAGTGTCTTTAATCTTGCGTTCTTAAACATGTTACGTGAAAAATTGAAATTAAAGAGTTTTCGGTAAAGGAAAGACAATTCTTTTTTAAACAAACTAAAAAGGAAATTAAGACAAACAAATTGAAACAGAGGGAGTATTCCCCTTTGGTTCCCTTCTATGTTTCCCAGAAATTTTTTAACTTTAGTGGTATGAAGAAAAAAGATATCTCTCTAAATTCAAAAAAAAAAAAAAAAGATGTTTCTTTAATCTTCTTCTGTGTTTTTCCGCCTTTAGATGGTCTATTTTCTTAATTATCTTAGTTAGGTTGGGGTTTTACCTGATAAAGTTGAGAACTTTGTGACGCTAGATGCGGTGTGAGTGGCATAATTGATCATATGTTTTTTTTGAGGAAGGAATTCTATTGGACTAAGAGTTGTAAATTGCTTAAATTCTTAAGAATTTGCTTAAAATTCTGTAATTTCAGTAGTTGAGAACTAGTTCCAAGATGTAGTATAATCAGTGATAACAAGGAAATGATGATGAAGGCTAATAGTGGAGGCGTTTGGTAATCAATTTTTGTTGGAAAGTTCAAGGATCAACAGAGATAAGCTTCGCTTGATGGTTAAAATGTGAATGAAGTGTGTTAGTGGATTACACCTAAAGCATCTAGATAGAAATTCAATGTACCACAAGAACTTAATTCGTGGGATAGATATTTTCTTGGGGTGTATTGACAAGCTTTATGCATTATGTCAAGTGTATATAGCAATCATATGATATAATTCGAAGGTGTTTGTTGGCTTTGGCATTAGTTCTAGGAGAACTTATCTTTTTCTTCAAATGAAGATCATATGCAGTAGATTTGTCCACACTTTAGGGTTATGCAGAAGAAGAATGGAGATGTATTAAGTTAGTAATTTCTTTGGAAGATCCCTGCCCAAGATAAGCATGTATTTCATTCTTACAGGCTGATGTACATCATAATCTAGAATAGCACTTTGTTTGCTGTTTATTGAGATTGTGGAGAGGGAGGTGTTAATACTTTTACTGATAGTGGCCTAGTGGTCTAATGGTCAATGAAGTGACTGCAAACCATGGAAACCACGGTTCTAATCCCTACAGAGACAAAAGTATATTAGGTGATTTCTTCCCGTTTGTACTTTTTACTGATAGTGCTCTAATGGTCAATGAAGTGAGTGCAAACCTTGGAAACCACGGTTCTAATCCCTACAGATACAAAAGTACATTAGGTGATTTCTTCCCGTTTGCCTAAGCCTTGGTGGACAGAGTTATTCGGTACCTATGTTGGTGGGAGGGGTAGTAGGTGCTCGGTGGAATATTTGAGGTGCATGCAAACTGGCCCAAACACCACCATCATAAAGTTGTTTTACTGGATAAATCATTTTTGGAAAGGCATATCAAATTTATCTACATGTACATGTTAGAAGATTATTGATCTAGAACGTACGACCTAGTGCTCAATAAAGTGGATTGAGAACCATGAGGTCTTAGGTTCAAATTCTAGAAGATCATTGATGAACAGGAAGGCTGAGAGGGATCAAACTTATTGAGGGGGAGCTTTAAAAACTTGGTAAATAAAGGATTATTCTAAGAGGTCTGAGAAAGGCTGCTTACGCAAAAATACTAGGTGATCTCTTACCTGGTACCTCTACGGGTGGGAGGTAGCAGGTACCTAATGGAATTAGTTGAGGTGCTTACAAGCTGGCTTGGACACCACGGTTACCAAAGAAAAAGAAAGAAAAAAGTAAGAAACTGAAGCCAGTATTAAGTTACTTGGAATAGGAATCAGCAATCTATTCAATTTCATAGCCCAGCTCGATCTGGTAATTGTTAAACCTATCAACTGATACACCTTTGTCAAACTTATGTCTCAACCTCAAAAGATATTCTGATTACAAGTCTTACTTGATTCTAGTTTTCATGCATTGCTGTTACTGCTTTTGCTTGAAGGTTTTGAAGAATGTGGAATGGCCAGAACAATTTCCTTTCAAGGATGAGGATTTCCAGCGGTTTGACGAGTATAATCTATTGAACTTTTGCTTCCTTTTGTCTGTGTCTTTACCGTTCATCATTTTTTAAGGGAAGAACACTGACACTGAACACGAAAGTCTGAAATTGGCTGTTTGGTACCAGACATTTTAGTACTTTCAATCAGGAAAAGACGTCAACAATACTAAAACAATTTCAGAGAAATTTGTGCCTAGTTCCTAATGATGCATGATGTTGTTCGTTGTGCTGGTTTCAATTTATCGCTTAATGACTGGTTTGTGCTTTCACAAGTTAGGATGGTTTTTGATAGTTATGCCCTATTGGCGAACATTCATTAAGATTGATATAATCTGAACTGCTAGGCAACAGAATTGTCTTATAATTCCATGTTATCCTTCTTCTTCAAAGCCGTAGAGCTGTGAGACTGAAAATTGATTGGATTTCATCTTTGGGTTGAGTTGATCTTCAGATCATCAGATACATTATTCTATGAAATGCCGCGTTTCGTGACACATATTGATGATCAAGCTATTGCTGCACTTACCAAGTATTACTCAGAGGTCTTGCCTTCTAGTAACAGTCCAGGAGTAGCAATACTTGATATGTGCAGCAGTTGGGTAAGGTTATCTCCTGCATGTAAATCTCTCTTTTCCTGAACATGTTTACATGATCATAAACTGTTTTTTTTTTCTTATCTAGGTCAGTCATTACCCTGCTGGGTACAAGCAAGAAAGGATAGTTGGAATGGGTATGAATGAAGAAGAGCTTAAGCGAAATCCAGTAAGATCTAAAGAGTGCCTTTAAGTCTTTGCCTCATTTCTGCTATTCTCTATTAAAAGGATCCTGTGTGGGCCATTTGAGAATATCCTACCTCTTCCTTTACGGATTATGGTTGCATTTCACTCCTGATCTTCTCTTATTCAATTAACATTCCGTATCAACTTTATCCCCCCTCCCCCACCCCCCACCCCCCACCTTCACCAACCACGCACGCGCACAAAAAGAGAAAAAGAGAGGGAGAGAGAGAGGTGTTCCGTGCCCTGCAAATTCTGGTCCACAGTAGACAAAGATACCATTTGGCAAAGTGGCCACTTGGGTGTGGGAGCTTTTTGTCCTGTGTCTGATCAAGATCCAGAAGTGACTGGCCGTCGTGAGGACCCGTTTACAGCCAATTTAAGAACTTTTTCTCTCAATGCTGCTTTTAAAAAAACCAGGTGCAAGCTGAAGTCATATGTAGAATTAGCGGGAGAAAATTGAAATGGAATACATTCTTTATGCCACTTTGTTTGAATGTTTCATTGTGCACTTTGGACCTTACTTGGAAGGCATTCTTGATATCGCACTATTATGATGAGATGAATTTGTGCACTTGCTTATTTGATGTCGCTGCAGGTTCTAACGGAGTATGTAGTTCAAGACTTGAATATTAATCCTAAGCTCCCATTTGAGGACAATACCTTTGATGTTATAACCAATGTGGTATGTACATTTTTTTCTATTCATATCCGCTGTTGAACAAATTCCGTCTGTTCTGCATCGTGTGTGACATACTTACAAATGCTTAAATTGATGCTATTCGTTGTATTTTAAAGTTATGTTCTTGCATCATTAGCTTTGCTGGGCTTTCTGCTATAAGAATTGGATCACCATGTTTGGGTTATTTTTTTATTTTAAAGAAACGGCTCTTTGACGATGCTGCAGTGAAATGGCTTTTTAATTTAATGTTGAGACTGTCTCTTCATTTATCGTTGGAATCCTCAAGTTTAATTGCTGCTTGGATCTCCTAAGGTTGGTAAGTCTTGTTACATCTAAAAAGTCAGCTGTGGTCGTATCAGTAGTCCACATAGAATCAAAAAATAAATTGCACTGTTGTTGAGAAGAAAAGTATTACGTGTTATTTAGTCCATATTCGCTGACAATGAGTTATAATATTTTATTTTCCTTTACTCGTTTCTCAGTGACAGAAGAAACATGAAGAATTATTTTTTAGCTTAAAACAATTAAAGTATTTAGAGAAAGCATCCAGCTTCTCTTTCTCAAAATAAAGAGAACATCTAGCTTTTGAGATCACTGTTGAAATTTGGAAATAACTCACTTCTGATGTCATGTTTTTTTCCAGTTCAAAATGGATCAGAATTGCTGATGGTCTTTCTAGAAAGATCCAGCTTCAAATCCACAGTAGTCCTTCAGGGACAAATTGCACTTATGCACTCAATTACAGGCATCAGTTTGCGTTATCTCTGCATAATAGGTTATACAATTATAGAACTAGGCCTAGTTCCTTTCTCCCCGACCAGAGAGGCCTCCATAATACTAGAAGCTGTAAAAGAAAAATAAGAACTTTTGTCAAAAAAGCAAGGGGAGAACTTCTCTGGAACAGAATACATCCATAATTTCAACACTTAAGCTTATCACTGTAGGGGAAACTTGACCATTAGTTCTTCTATCCAATTGAACTAAAAGATAACCTTGCCAATCACATTCTTCCGGAGATTTTCTGGCTCTTTTTCAATAATTTGTGCCATCTCTTCTTCTCCGTATATGTGGATTCTGGAAATAGGAAATTATGTTTTTACTGACCCTTGTGCTGCTAGATACAACTATCCTACTCTGATGTTGAGAGCCTGTGATAAGTTATAGACAACACTTAGGATGACTAAACGTCCTAAGTGTACTTTAGATCTTATGTTTGCATCGTTTCCATAAATGTATCGCTGCTTGCGTAAATGGGATGTTCTTCTTGCATGTTAGTTCTGTCGAAAAATTTAAAAGCTAATGAACATGGATTCCCCTTGCAGGTTAGTGTTGATTATTTAACGAAGCCTATTGATGTTTTCAAGGAAATGTCTCGTGTTCTTAAACCTGGTGGACTTGCAATTATGAGGTAAATAATGACTAGAAAGTGTATTTTATTATCCCTGACGACTACAAGTCCAGAAAGTTTTTCGGTTTGGTTCCAACATCCTTTTTTGGCTAAGATATCTAAACTTGGACCAGTAGTTTCCAGTGTTGCCTTAATTCCAAATTATAAGGCCTAAAGCAATCTTCAACTTCTTGACTCTGCCTGTTTACCAGTTTCTCGAACCGCTGCTTTTTCACAAAGGCCATCTCGATTTGGACATCAACTGGAGATGCTGATCATGTTATGATAGTTGGGTCTTATTTCCATTATGCTGGAGGATTTGAACCTCCACAGGTAACTTCTACGTTCTCTGTTTAGAGAATTTATTAAAGTTCATCATCTTCGACATGTTAATCTTACAAAGAGATGATTTCTCCTCAATCCATATGATAGTAAAGGTTAAACATATCTCACAAGTTAATCTAGAAATGTCAATGCTTTATGCCACTTTCTGAGATAGGCTTCCTACTAAGCTCATTCTAGATTTTTTAATCCTTAGCAAAAAAACACAACCCTTTTCATGTAAGCATTGTGATTATAAACTGCAATTAAATAACATCATACCATCAGTTCGAAAATCCTAATTTGCGATAGTGGTACTATATTAGCTATGAACTCTACATGATGTCATTTGTTGATAGAATTCCATCTGCCTCCTCTTGAGTATCTTTTTACATTTATACTCAACATAAGTTCTTCCTGTTTTAAGTATGCATGAAGGACAAAAGGTTGGCCCAAGCCCCTGTGAATAGTTTGGTTTGAGGGGAAAAATGCAGAATTGCCAGTGGATATTGCTAGAAGGTAGACTGGCCTGGTTGTCAGCATAAATTGTATTGAAGATTTTTCTTCCAGAAAACTCTTCAACTTCATCGGTTTTGGTTTAATAAATCTTTGCCTTGCTGAGTTTTAACTTGGTGCTGATTTCTCTTGACTTTGTTTCTGTATAGGCTGTGGATATATCTCCTAACCCGGGGCGCTCAGACCCCATGTATATAGTGTATTCCAGGAAGCTAGCGACAGCCTGAAATTCAACTACTGTTATACTGCATTCAGCCCGTTCCGTTGCAGCTATAGAGTTTTCTTGTCGAATTGGCGCTATATATGTGTATGACATTGATTACATGAATATGTATAGTGAAGAGTAATTAAGTGAAAAGTGTGATAGGCCTGTGTCTAAACAGCTCCTGATCCGAGAGAATATAATCCCTAATTTCCTTCGTAAACAACGTTCACAAGTAAATCTAAAGCCATGGTTCAGTTTTCACTATTATAACTTCATGAGTTATGCAGTTAGTAGTCATCTTAAGTTTTGTTACAGATAGATTATGTTTGCTGAGAACTAAGGCTGTTTTTGGTACGACGGAAAATGTTTTCCTAGAAAATGTTTCTTGGAAAACAAGTGAGTCTCTTGCTTAATTTCTAGTGTTTGGTAAGCAAGCAACAAAATATTATCTCAAGAGCATTTTTATGTAATCTAGAAAAACACTAATGGGGTCGGATAGGGTAGGGAGTGGGTGTTTGGGGGTGACGAGGGTTGGGTAGGGTGGGCATTCGGTATTTGGTTCGGTATTTTCAAAATTCGGTTTCAGTAATTCGATAATCAGTAATTGAAAGTACATACCAAATACCAAACTTTCAACGTTCAGTCCTGTACGAGTAAATCAAACTTTATATAGGTAAATCCCGATACCGCGAACTAAATCCCTATAAGGCAATTAGGTAATACCTAATTGAAATTGGATGTATTATAAATTTTAATTCTAATTGAGCGTTCCATTATACAGTGTTCCGTGCATTCATTCCTGAAGCCAATTCTTGTGATCATTTAGGCTTTTAAGTGCCCATCCAGTGTGTGTGAAAAAATCAATTTGAGCTTTTAATAGGACAAGAAAATAGGCAGAAATTGTGACAATATTTAGTACATCAAACATTCAAACTTGGGGTTGTGGGTTCATAAAATATATGTTAAAATGTGAAAAAGATAAGGATATACACAAAGTAAAAGGTGGGGTCTTGGCATATGAATCTCAATGATTCAACAGACAAGCAGTGGCGGAGGCAGGATTTTCATTCAGGGGGTTCAAAAAATAAAATAAGCACGCTTGTGTTGGCAAATGAGCGGGTCGGATCAGGAATAACTTAAATACATAAAGTATACTTAACGAAGCACGTAGCAATAGAAAGTCAAAAAGCAACTAACTTGCATGAGAGAACCTTAATAGTCCAATAATATATAAAATTTGGAATATAAGCAATACCTTGCAGATAAATCACACAGTAAGGCATACTTCCTCCATAAATGGTTCGGAAGAGCTTCTATATCTGAGACAATGTCATCAATGTAGCAAATTGTTAGAAATCAAAGCAGAACTACACATAGGAACTAATTCCTATATAATAAATCAAGCATCACTCTTGCACAGACAATACTAAAAATCATGCTCGAAGCTAGAATAGTGTTGTCAAAGGCACTCGCTTGAGGCGTACATAAACCTCGAAAATTTGGGTGAAGGCACCTCCGCTCATGATGAAGAAAAATATCACAATAAAATGCCACAATATAGGTAATAAACTAAGCAAAAGCTAATAAAGTAAGAAGTTTCCATTAACAAAGGCAACTTGAAGATGCCATATTACAAAAGTAAAAGCTTGGGAGCTTTTGAAGCAAAAACAAAGTAACTAAGTTAGACTACACAAGCAAGAACCATGGAGTTTTACAATTGTACTCTACGAGGTTTCATATCTTGAAATGTCTTAATAATAGCATCATTAGAAACATTATCAAATACATCTTTTTCTAGATAAGGCACCAAACAACCGCTAAAAAAACCATCACTCATTTGACTCCGCAAGTCATTCTTGATAAACTTCATTCTTTGAAAAAGCTCTTTCAACGGATGCGGTGGCAATCCTAAAGAAACAAAGCAAGTTTCGCTAAGCGGAATACAAGAGGATAATTTGAATGCTTCTTTGTCCGAACTAATTTTTTCGAAAGATCACAAAGCCCTTTTTAGATTGGAGAACCTTTCATCAACATCACGAACATCAATAATGTAACTTGCAAGTTGATTCTCAAGAGAACCCATATTGAATTCATTAAAGTCATCAGGATATAATTTGGCCATTTTCATTATTTTCCTGATATCAAAACTTGAAAATAAGTCAATTGGATTCAAACAAGAAATTCCATGAAGCAAATCAGTCGTCGCTTCGCCAAAACGATTTTTAAGTTCTTGAAGTTGCCAATCAATAATACTGCAAAATACCTCAACACGATAATGATGAGAGACTTTATTGTCACCAAGTCTCCTTCGTGATCTTAAAGAGCTAACATATGGCTCCTCAAAGTTAGGTACCAAAATTTCATGCTTGATACAAAACAAAGACACCTAGCAATAAGAGAATCCCATTCTTCATCCCTATATGCTTGCAACCTTATTTTTGCTACTTGACAAGTAACATGGCATTTGCCAAATCTTGCTCCTTTTTTTGTAAGCATTTATTAAGCTCATTTGTGATTGCTAAAACATCACTCATCAAATGCAACATGAACGCAACCTCATATGTTCGACAAGCTTCAACATATCCCATTGCCTTGGCTCTTTCATCCAATAATCGTGCATCAAGAACAAGTGATTCAAGAACATTAAGAATAGAGCCAAACATAAGAATAAAATTGTTGAAAGATTTAAAATGAGATCCCCAACGCGTATCACAAGCTCTTGAAAGACCAAGTTCTTGATTCAAACCACTACCGGTTGTAAGCTCACCCAAATCTAATGCCTCTTGAATTCTTTCTTTTTGAGAATCTCGAAATTCATCCATACGCTTAAAAGAAGATCCAATACATTCAAAATATTTGAAACCAACACTATAAGTTTTCCCACTTCAATACATTTTTCGAGACCGCATGACAAGAGTTAGTTGAAGTTGATGAGCAAAACAATGAATGGAATGGGTCGATCTACTTTCTTGCCTAATCAACATTTTAAGGCCATTGATCTCACCTTGCATATTGCTTACCCCATCGTAACATTGTCCACGCACATATGATAGACTTAAGGAATGTTGAGCAAGTAAATTAACAATTGCCCTCTTTAGAGATAAAGCACTAGTATCTTGAACATGAACAATGATAAGAAGCCGCTCCATCACAAATCCATTTCTATCAATATATCGTAAGACAATAGCCATTTGCTCCTTGCGTGACACATCAAAAGACTCATCAACTAGTAAAGAAAAGTAGTCACCATTTAATTCCTCAAGAATAGCTTTAATTGCTTCTATCTTACAAGCACTCACAATATCTTTTTGAATCATTGGAGAAGTCATTTGATCATTTGAGGAGCATGTTCCGATACATAATCGCGAATATTATCACACTTTTGCATACCATGAGAGAATTTGAAGAAAATTACCCTACTAAGTGATGATTTAGATTCATCATGACCTCGAAATGCCAATCCTTGAGTTATAAGAAGTCTTACTACATCAACGGAAGCACTTAAGCGGACCAAATACGCATGCTTAAATTGACTAAATTGCATCTCAAGTGCAAAATGAATAGACTGTTGTACCCGCAATAAATCTTGACATTTCTTTTTTACGTGGTTATGTGGGTACATTCGGTAGACCAATATGTTTTCCAAGATTCTTCTTTTTCGCAACTCTTAAACCCAACAATTGAAAATATTTCACCCCACCTTGATTGGTGTTGTAGCCTTTAAATAGATAACAATACAAACAATAGATCGCATCTTTACTAACACTATACTCCAACCAATCATGATATACATCATCAAACCATTCGAAATTAAAACGGCGCATTGATCCAGAAATATTTGTTTGAGGATACTCATGCTGAAGCAACCGAGGTTGACAAGGACCATTAATAAGGTATGCTCTTCTAATAACATCACGATGATTTGGATGATAGTCCAAGATTGGGGTTCTTTCACCCGGATCATAATTTAAAGTACTCAAATCAAATTCTTGAGAAGAAGGTAATGGTACTTCGAATGGTTGGCATTTGCTTCTGGTTAGGTTGACTAGAAGAAGCTACACTTGATTTCGGTACTTTCGTAAAATAGTTCTTCAACGAACGTTGAGATCGAATCGTAAAAAATAAGAATCTTGTTAGAACTTAAAAGAAATAAACAGTTTTGTAGACAATTTTACTCATTTAGTTCCTTCTTCCTAGAATAAATTGTTCTTCCTAAAATAAGTAATTTAAACACAGCAAGAAATCTAAATCTCTACACAGTACACTAATTAATTATACATGAAACTAACGAGTCATTATAATATTTCCCAAAATGATTAGCGATTAGTAGAATGACATTTTCAACTATCATATCTCCAAATACAAAAAATATTTCATGGGTATAATCTAAAAAGCAAGAGAAAAATTTTGCAACTAATCAATTCTCGGTAATCGCAAATTTGAAGCAATCGAGCTAAACTTTATAGCAAGTATACAAAATTACAACAACAACAACAACATACCCAGTATTTTATTCTCACAAGTGGGGTATGAACTATGAAGAGGGTAAGCAATAAAGCAAATATATAGAATTTTAGAAAAGATAAAAAAAAAAAAAAATGGAGAAAAGAGGGAACTAAGAACTTACCGAAGAAGCCATGAACGGAGACCGGGAGACGGCCTGACGTTAAGGAGAGGACGATGTCGACGAGCAATGGCTAAATCGGCAAACAAGGCGAGCGGAAAAAAAAAAAAAAAAAAAAAGAAGAGAAAGAAAGGTGACAGTGGCGGATGAGAACTGAAAAGAGAAAAGAAACATTTGGTTTGTTTAATATTTGACTTATTTAGTTTAGGGATTTGAATCCAAGTAAACTTGTCCCCTACAAAACTACGTCGTTTTGTCCATTTATTTTAAGTAAATATAATGTTACTAAACTACGTTGTTTTGTTTAATGAATCAACTGAAATAAAATGTTCAGAAAATATTGCAAGCGAGGCTGCTGGGGTTCGAACCCGCGTGCATCGTGCAACTCTGAACCCCCTGCGCCACTGAGCTGCGCCTTTCGTTTGCATTTAGGGGGTTCAATATTAAATATATACACATAAAATAAAAATTTGGCCTTATATAAACGGTGTAATTTTTTCGGCGAGGGGTTCGAATGAACACCACGGGATATACGTAGATCGCCACGCAGAGACAAGAGAGTAATGATGATAATAAAAGGGTGGGGCAGTGCGTTAGTCAAATAACAGCAATAATTCGGTATACGGTAAATACTAAATATCGAAATGTATTAATGTCTTGTACCGATTATCGAATATCGTATTTTAAAAATTTTACTCCCGAATATCATACCTAAAACTCAATTATCGAAATTCTCGATTGGGCTCAATAATTCGATTTTCGATGATTTATGCCTAGCTCTACGGTTGGAAGCGTTGGGTGGGTAGGAACGAGACAATGAACTTGGAGTGTCATTTATGAAACTTATTTTCCATACAATAGAAAGTCATATTCCTCATTTTTAAGAAAGTTATTTTTCGAGAGAAAACGTTTTTCAAAACATTTTGACTAACCAAACCTCAAAAATTCGATGCTCATGAAACACACCCTAACTTTATTAATATTAATATTTATATTTATAACTATAGATAAGCATGAGTCCCTTGGACGACCAAG
>NC_081352.1:59788809-59879334 GCF_029784015.1 Lycium ferocissimum
CTATCAGTTAATATTGGCGACTGTTTTGAAGGAATAAATAAACAACTCTTCAAGGGATTTAGTTCTTTAGCACATCACCAATGACGTCAATTTTTGCCATTACTTAGAGCCAGTGTGGAGCGCCTTATCTATGCGAGTCTTCATCCGAACTCCCGGAAAAAAATATTCTTTTCTGAATTAAAAATTATTTTTTATGTATATATAGTAGACGTTGAACCCAGAACGCGTATGTTTATTTTTATATTTTGAATCCTTAATTTGAAATCCCGATTACTTCGCTTAGATTTATTTATAAGTTGCTAATAAGCTATTTTTGGTTTTTTGAATGTTTGCGGTACACGACTTTAAAGTCATTTTGCTTAAACTAACAAAAATTAATTAAACCCGGCTTCGGCTTAACTTATCTAAAAAACTTATTTTCGACTTATAACCCCACCTATTTTTTAGGCATTATGTTTCACGTTTTTAAGCCCATCCAACACACCATACCAAAATTTTACTGAGAGACGAGCAAAAAAAAAAGTGTGTTAAGGGCTTAAGGCTCACTCTTTATTTGACAAGTGGACTTTAAAAGTCACACCAGTATCTTTGTTTTTCACACCATATAAACAGCTCATTACTTGCACTTTATTTCCATTATTATTAACTCCATCACCAATAGTACTATCTGAACTACCCCTTTTTACTTTAATTTTCTTATCCAAAAGAAAAAAGGAAATTTTACTGTGGCTTCATCCTTTTTTTTCTTTTGTTGTTGAGGTAGTGAGAAAAATTCAAGAATTGGGTTATGGAGAAATCACCAGAGGAAGTGCATCCAGTGAAAGCTTTTGGTTGGGCTGCTAAAGACATTACTGGGTACCTCTCCCCCTTCAAATTCTCCAGAAGGTAATTAACTTTGAGTTTAAGTTTTGTGCACCGACAATGTATATAAATTTTTTTAAAAGGATCAAGTTAACTTTACCTAGAACAAGTAACTTTTAATATCAAGACTGATTGGTAATTTAGAAAATAGAGTAATACCCTGCTATAAATGATCAAATTGAACTGATGGTGTAAAAGTTATTTTTTAAGCTGTCTTTCATTTAAGAAATGAATTGTATTCTTTTGGTTTAAAATGGATATGTTTTTGCAGGACAACTGGTGATAAGGATGTGAAGTTGAAGGTTCTTTATTGTGGTATCTGTCATACTGATCTTCATCAGTTGAAGAATGAATGGGGATTTTCTAAATACCCTATGGTCCCTGGGTATGGTCTCAATTTTTGATTCTTGAAAATATTGTATTTCATGTATATGCAGATTTCTTTTCCTGGCTTCTGATTTGTACCACATATTGCATTCTGTATTTGTTAACATTACTCTTGACCTATGGTGCCACCAAAAAAAATAACCTCCAAGAATTTACATTTCAGAAGTCACAGCTTTGAGGCGGGCAAACAAGAGAAGCTATTGCTGCAGCCATATGACGTTCAAAGAAAAGATTTATGATTCTAATGAACTTATGAACTATTCTTTGATTTATAATGACCATATGAAATCGGATAATATTGGATTATTAATAAGGTTATTATGTTTACTTGCGAAAAATCCATCCTTTGTCAAGACATTAAGGATTTAGCTTATATACACTCATAGCGTAAACAACTCTTATGGTATCAATTTTATTTAACCTATTATAGCGGGCAGCCTGTCTTATTTTCTAGGTCGATCCACTTTTTATATAAACCTACGCATAGTTGTTATTTAGGTAACCTGATAGTGTGAATTTTTTTTTTTTCCACACGGACTGTGTATAGAAGTTAAAATCAAACCTTCAGTAGTTCTTTCCTAAGATTCAAGTGTTTTGGCACAATTTAGGATCATTCCTGCAATGTTCAGAGTCAATAGCTCAGCTTGCTAGCTTTACATATTAAAAATTTGAGTTGTAACTTTGTTAGCTGAACTGGTGAATGCAGACATGAGATTGTGGGTGAAGTAACTGAGGCTGGTAGCAAGGTGGACACGTTCAAAGTTGGAGATAAAGCTGGGGTGGGGTGCCTAGTTGGATCATGTAGGTCTTGTGAAAACTGCAGCAATGATCTTGAGAACTATTGCTCAAAGGGAGCAATAGCTACCTACAATGCGATCGATCATGATGGAACACCAACATATGGAGGCTACTCGGATATGATTGTCGTTGATGAACATTTCGTCGTTCATATCCCAGAAAACCTACCCTTAGCTGCTGCAGCCCCTCTTCTTTGCGCTGGAATTACAACCTACAGCCCACTAAGATACTTTGGGCTAGACAAACCGGGTTTTCATATTGGTGTAGTGGGTCTTGGTGGACTTGGTCATGTTGCTGTCAAGTTTGCCAAGGCTTTGGGACAAAAGGTAACGGTAATTAGTAGATCACAAGATAAAAAGAAGGAAGCTACTCATCATCTCGGTGCTGATTCGTTTTTGGTCAGCACTGATACGGATCAGCTTCAGGTAACTAATTCTAATCAACCTTAAACTTGTTATTTCTATCATCAATTTCATAGAATAACATTGTGTTGAGGCATATCCAAGATTTAAACTTGATAGGTTCCATATTTATGTTCTGCCACTCAACTCAATTACTCCTGCAATTATGGGGTCCAGATTTGGTATTTGATGACTTTTTCATATCAATTCATCTGTGTCACCGCATAGAATACCCTGGTTCTGCGGATCTATGTTGCATCCGCTCCAGCATCATTGTGGTATAATACATAATAATTGTGTTTTACTGTATCCATAGGCTGCTATGGGCACAATGGATGGCATTCTTGATACAGTCTCTGCTACTCACCCCGTCCAACCATTGATTGCGCTATTGAAGACCAATGGGAAGCTTATCTTGCTTGGCGGAATTGAAAAACCCCTCGAGCTACCAGTCTTTCCACTGCTTATGGGTGAGTGTACGTTCAATGTCTAGATTGTATTGAGACTGTACGTGCAATGATGCATTACTTTCTCATACTTAATTTTTTTTTGTTAGTTGCTCGAAACGTTAATCAGTTGAAACTTGCATACAATTATAGGGAGGAAGCTTGTAGGTGCCAGTGGGATAGGAGGGATGAAAGAGACGCAAGAAATGCTTGATTTTGCTGCAAAACACAATATAACAGCAGATGTTGAAGTCATTCCAATGTACTATGTAAATACTGCATTGGAGCGTCTCGCTAGAGCTGATGTTAAATACCGTTTTGTCATTGACATCGCCAAGACTCTTCAACCAGAATGATTACGACTTCCACTTCATGTAATTCTAGTATTTTATGATGATTTGGAAATAAAACAACGGGTTTAAATCGCAATTCCAACCAGAAGCGAGCATAACTGAATTATTTTGTTGTTATCCAAACTGATGTTGTACCTTTCATTTTAGAGTTGTATATTTCTTTCTTAGTAGCTCATGACTTGTGACACCAGCTCTCGGAGGTTGTATAGTTCCGCATTTTATTAACTTGGAGATTCTTTCTTAATGTTAATCCATTGTTCGTTATTTCGCCTTATTGTATTGGTTGTTCGTTATTTCGCCTTATTGTATTGGTATCATGGTTACTTTTGATATGTTTGCCTACAGGGTAGGCTTTGTTGTCATCACTGCCTAAGTGGGATTTTAGGTCGTGACATGAACCCTGAATTTGAATGAGTCAACATGTTTGTCATGTCTATCTTTGTTTGTTGCGCCTTCAATGTTATGTAACGCTTGGTTCGCGATGTTTTCAAAAGCATGACCAAAAATTTTCACTACAATTGTATTTGTATTTATGTGTCTTGATCTCTCCCATGGAAATTGATAAAGTTATTAGAGCAATTAAACGTTATCATTTTTATTTTTCCTTTCCTTATGTGGTCCCTTTCTCTGAATTTTGTGTTGGAAAATGGCTAGTCCCTCCTATTAGGATCCTTGGAGATAGGGTGTACAAACGAAACCGACAAATCGCATCAAATCGATAATTCACACAAAATCGAGAAAAAAATTCAATTAGTGGTTTGATTTGACTTGGTTTGATTTTAAAAGAAAGCTCGACCACCGTTGTTTTGGTTTGGTTTTAACTAACAAAAGTTAAACCGAACCAAACCAACCCAATATTATATGTAAAAAAAATTAAAAATATTTTACATATAAGAATATTTATTAATAATGTAATTTATAAATATTTCTTAAACTTTTTCATAGTTATTTATCTCTTAACATATTATTTCAAGCTTGGATTTAGAACTTTGAATGGTCCAATAAGTTATAGCCCATAAATGTTAGTAACTCAAATAAATCTCAACAAAAATCAAATCAATAGTAATGCTAACAAAAGAAATCCAATTCTGACACTAGGATTGACAATAATATTGGATATCTATTCTTTAGTTTTATACTAGTTTAGACAGTGAAAATGCATAATTTTATTTTATTTTTTTCTTTAATATTTAGTCATATAATTAATAATTATTAACCGTACTTATTTTAGCATGACTTAGTACTTTTAGATTATGATCGTTTTCTATGTGCCTTATACATTAGCAGTAGTTATTATAGCATGACTTAGTACTTTTAGATTAAGATTAAGATTATTTTATTTTATGCGATTTGATTACATTTTTTTGTTGAATATTTTAGTACAATGTCATCTCTCATCTCACAATTTGTGTTATTTTTTTTAAAAAAATATGTTAATTAAATAGTTGTAACTTACTAGGACTAAATACATATTTGAAGTAAAAGTTATATGATTTATATGAAGACTTTACTGGAAAAAAATCGAGCAATCCAAAAAACCCGAAAAACTCGAGGTTGAAAAATCCAACTTTTGTTGGTTTGGCTTGATTTATAGATTTAAAAATCCGATACAATTGATTCGATATGGTATTTGAAAACCCAAACCAACCTGATTCATGTCGGGATTGTATACGGTAAAAATCGGATATATGCAAGACCGGTGAGACCGAGGATCGGAGATAAGAAGAGATAGGCATGATCGCCGAGCCTTCCCTTAGAACTGGTGGAATTGCACCCTGCCGGTACCGACTCGAGAAAAGTGAAGAAATGTTGTCCTGAGATCCACATCCAACTTACCTGGTTCCTGGGCATTTCGACCTAGTTAATCGTGGCGTTAGTCCGGTTAATCGCTTATAAAATCGCCATGCGTCAACATCGTTCACACACATTGTACCGACAACCGTCACGGTGTCGAAATCGACGGCCTACAACCTTATCCTTTTAGGGTTTACTTTATTCTAAAAAGGTTTTATGTTGTATGCAAGGCCCATAAGACAAAACTATAAATAGGAGGCATTTCACTACTTTGAGAGGTTAGCTTTTTGGGATCTAGAGCATTGTAATAGCAAATAAAAATATTATTTTTCTCTTTGGCCCGAATCAGTGGAATTTTATTGCCATTAGCTTACTCTTCTAACATCATTTACTTGATCATCCATAGCAACATATTTGTCAGGTTATTAACGCATATATTCATATATACAAACCATTGCACACAAATATATACATATATTCCACGAAAAACCAAAATAGATTAAAGTTTGTCCACATATCCTATACCTTACCTACAAATTCAATTGATTACCTAAATTCGGGGTAAACAGTTTGGCGCCCACCGTGGGGCAAGGATAATAGTGGTTTTTGATCTTGGCTTCTATCTCTTACCCGTTAAGATTGAAAAAATCTTTGTTCGTCTCTGTGAAAACGGACAAAATGGCAAGCAGTGGACAATCTGGTCAAGTCAACAACAACGAGATTATGGCCGAAAATGAGAACAAGGGCTACGGCTTGCACCGCGGATCCCATCGACCCAAACTCCGTTGATTCGAGGGAGGGCCTCAACCGGCAGAACACCGTGAACCAGGAGAATGTTGCCCAGCCGGCCACTGATCCCTTAAATACTCACAATTCAATTACTTTGTCCCGGGCACAAGGCCGGAAAGTGCCGGACACCCCGGATGATATTGACTTGCGTTTAATTTTTGAAATATCATAGAACAGAGAAGCGGCCTATTGCCGAGCAAGGAGTCGCAATAGCCCAGTTGCAAAGCAAAAATGATAAAACGGCCCCGGAGAGAACGAAAGGTGTTGTCGAACCTAGAAGGGACGAAACACGGATGATCGAGAGTAATGGGTCTGGAGCTAGTTCATCCATCGAGTTTCTGAGAATGCTCGAAACATTGGCGAAGCGGTAGACTCAACGCGGAAGAGGGTGGAAACATATAACTCTGGTGGATCGATCCCGGGCTCCGCCTATTCGAAAGGACCGGATTCGAAGAGGTACATTCAAAGGCCTTTTCCTCGAGTCGCGGCTCTAAATTGATCCCAAAGAGGTTCAAATGCTGACTATCGAAATATGACGGCACAACGGACCCGCAGAACACGTGATTTCAATTACCGTGCCATAAAAGGCAATGACGTTGAAGAGGATGAAATTGAATCGTGTTGTTGAAAAAGTTTGGGGAAACTCTGTCGAAGAGAAATTGACTTGGTACGACCATCCGCTCGAGCATTCAATCACTTTTTCGAAATGCTTGCGAGATGCGTTCATAAAAGCTGGCCGGCAAAAGGTGGCTGAGGGCTCGTAAGGCGGATATTTTCCGTATAGCCCAAAGGGATGATGAGTTATTACGTGAATTTGTCAACGGTTCGAAAGAGAGCGGATGGAGCTCCCTCCGTTCCGGAGGAACGGGCGCAAGCTTTTACCAAAGGGCTTAATCCTCGAAGCTGGACGGTCTCGTTCAAACTAAAAGAAAATTTGCTGGAATACGAGGCTGTGACCTGGGCTGATGTTCATAATAGGTACGAATCAAAGATTCGGGTAGAAGATGACCAGCTTGAACTCCCCTCGGGACCTGTAAACATAAGCAAAAGCTCAGAGAGATCGAGGAAAAATTACGAGCCGAAGTCCAGACCATCGAGGGAAAGGTACAGGCCGTACTCTCATTCAGAAAAGCCAAGCTTCAGGACGAAAAAATCGAGGGTTGGTCCCAGCCAATTCTCCAGCCAGGGTGATAAACGGACCGAGCGGCCATCGAACAGCCGAGGTCTATCATTTAGAAGTGATGCCGGGAGCTCGGCTACTAACAGAAACCGCGAGGATATCGAGTACAACTTCGGCAGATCAATACCACCGGATCTCGTCTCGGCCATGGTCGTATCGTGCAAGCAAGATGGCCGAGACCATTGAGACGGATCCCAACGGATAACATGACCGAACGTGATACGTGAGTACCACGGAACCCATGGGTACGTAATCGAAGACTATCGCCAATTGGAGAGAGAGAGGTGGCCCGCTTTATCGAAAAATGGTCACCTTCGTGAATTCCCGAGCGAGCGAGCTAAAGGCCACTACAAAGGAAGTCAAACAAACGGGCTGAACCGGTGGAACCTCAGCACATAATCAACATGATAATCGGGGGTATGGATGCCCCTCGAGGCCCGGTGATGAAATGGACAAAGGTTTCCATTGTACGTGAGAAGTGCGGCCAGGATTACATGCCCGAAGGTTCCATCTCCTTCAAAGAACGGGATGCGTAAGAATTATTCAACCGCACAATGATGCTTTGGTAATTTCTATTCTTATTTTTAAATGACAAGTCAAGCGTATTTTGATTGACCCAGGTAGCTCAGCCAATATCATCCGATGGAGAGTGGTCGAACAACTGAGACTACTCGATCAGATCGTACCTGTGGCTCAAGTACTCAGTGGGTTTAATATGGCGAGTGAAACCACGAAGGGGGAAATTTCTTTGCCGGTTAATATTGACGGCACCATTCAGCAAACGGTGTTCTATGTCATCGAAGGAGACATGAAGTATAATGCTTTGCTCGGTAGACTATGGATACATAGCATGAGGGCTGTCCCATTGACATTACATCAACTGCTGAAATTCCCAACACCGGAGGGGGTAAAAACCATCCAAGGAGAACAACCCGCTGCAAGGGAGATGTTTGCGATTGAGGAAGCGCCACTCATTCCCAAAAGGCCGGGTCCGAAAGAGGATGAGCCAATCGGTGGCAAGGACTCTAAATAGCAACCAAAGTGTACGGGTTCGACAGCGGAGCAACAGGGGTCGGACCCGGGATATGAAGAAGATGACTTCGGTGTACCTAGATCTTTCGTCTTACCGGATGACTCGGACGCTACCAAGTCTACAGTGGAGGAGCTGAAGCAAGTCGTCTTGTTCGAACATCTACCGGATAGAAAGGTATACCTGGGAACGGGGTTAATCTCGGAGCTCAGGAACAAGTTAATTAAGTTTCTTCAATCTAATGCCGATTGCTTCGCATAGTCCCATATAGACACGACAAAGCCACCGGGCAGAACAACTCACAAGCTCGGCCTCGACGGGAGATTTCCCCCGGTGAAGCAGAAGCGGAGACCTATGGAAGAATCGAAGCACGCCTTCATGAAGGATGAGGTAACAAAGCTTTTGAAAATAGGCTCTATTCGGCAGGTAAAATACCCAGATTGGCTGGCTAACGTAAATGGTGCCGAAAAAAAGGTAATAAATTTAGAATGCGTTGATTATAAGGATTTAAACAAAGCATGCCCGAAGGATTCATTTTTGATGCCTCACATCGATAGAATGATCGATGCGACGGCCGGCATTTAGATGTTGAGTTTTTCGACGCTTACTCCGGTATAACCAAATCGACGCATGCACCGGAGGATCAAGAGAAAACATCCTTTATTACCCGATACGGGACTTACTGTTATAATGTCATGCCCTTCGGGTTAAAAAATGCCAGTGCAACTTACCAACGCCTAGTTAATGGGATGTTCGAAGAACAGATAGGAAAAACAATGGAAGTTTATATTGATGACATGGTTGTCAAGTCCCAGGAAACAGAGGACCATTTAAAACATTTGCGAGAAACCTTCGATGTACTCCGTAAATACAACATGAAGCTTAACCCGGAGAAATGTGCCTTCATTGTCCGGTCGGGCAAGTTCTTGGGTTTCATGGTATCCAACCGGGGGATTGAAATTAACCCGGACAAGATAAAAGCCATCGAGGATATTGAGGTGGTAAATAACGTCAAAGGAGTGCAAAGACTCACCTTTAAGGATAAGCAAATACTGGTCGGTTCATATCGAGGTCTTTGGATAAAAGCCATCGTTTCTTCTCCTTATTAAGGAAGAAGAATGACTTCGTTTGGACACCAGAATGCCAAAAATCATTGCAAGAGTTGAAAAGGTACTTGTCCTGCCCACCTCTATTGCACACGCCGAAAGCGGACGAACAATTGTTTCTCTATCTTGCCGTATTCGAGGTAGCAGTAAGTGGTGTTTTGGTCTGAGAAGAATCAGGTACGCAATTCCCTATATATTATGTGAGTAGAACTTTAGGGGATGCGGAGACCCGTTATCCCCACCTTGAAAAGTTAGCATTGACATTGGTAAGTGCTTCTAAAAAACTCAAACCCTACTTTCAATGCCATCCGATATGCGTAGTGACTACTTACCCTCTAAAGAACATCATGCATAAATCGAAATTGTCAGGTAGATTAACTAAATGGGCCGTAGAGATTAGCAAATATGATATCGAATATAAGCCTCGGACGGCCATCAAGTCCCAGATCTTGGCCGATTTTGTGGCGTACTTCACCTCGCTCCCGAGGTCGAGAAAGAACTCCTGCTAACTCGGGGAAAAGCTTTAGGTATTTGGTCGTTACACACGGACGGGCCTCGAACCTCAAAGGTTCGGCTAGGAATCGTCCTTAGATCTCGCCGGGATGCCATTCGACAATCCATAGAACTATTAAATTGACCAACAACGAAGCCGAGTACGAGGTTATGATTGCGAGGTTTGGAATTAAATGGGAGTACGGTGGGGCCGAAATAATCGAAGCAAATCGCGACTCTCTCTTGGTCGTTAACTGTGTGAATGGCGTCTTCGAGGTGAAGGATGAACGGATGCAAAGGTATCTGGAAAAAATCCAAGTAATACTACACCGATTTAGAGAATGGACCATGCAGCATGTACCCAGGGAGCAGAACAGCGAGGTCGATGCATTGGCCAATTTGGGCTCTTCAGTCGAAGGGGAAGAAATTAACCTCAGCACTATGGTACAATTAATGAATTTGGCGATAGAAACCGGGCATGATGAAATAAACACGATAGGTCTAACATGGGATTAGCGCAACAAGTACATCGACTACTTGCGAAATGGAAAGCTCCCGAGTGACCCAAAAGAATCACGGTCACTAAGGACAAAAGCTGCACGGTTCTGCTTAGTAGACGGCCAATTGTATCGGCGATCTTTCTTTGGGCCCCTGGCCAAGTGTTTGGGTCCCGGAGAAACCGATTATGTGATGAGAGAGATACACGAGGGACTGCGGCAATCACTCTGTGCGTGCTTTAGTTCGAAAAATCGTTAGGGCCGGTTATTACTGAAACCGAATGGAGGAAGATTCGAAGGATTTTGTCCGGAAATGCAATGGGTGTCAAAGACATGCCCGGATGATTCACTAACCGGGAGAGTTGCTACACTCGGTGATGTCACCTGCCCTTCATGAAGTGGGAATGGACATTGTTGGTCCACCGCTACGGGTACCGGTGTAAGGCCCGTTTTATTTTGTTTATGACCGACTATTTCTCTAAATAGGTTGGAGCGCGAGGCCTTCGAAAAGATTAGAGAAAAGGAGATTATTGATTTCATACGGGACCACATTATCGTCGTTTCGGCATCCCGCCGAGATAACTTGTGATAACGATCCTCGGTTCGTTGAAAGTCAATGATTTCCTCGAAGGGTTGAAGATCAAGAAAATTATATCAACCCTGTATCACCCAAGTGCAAACGGAGAAGCAGAATCCACAAATAAAACAATAATTCAAAATCTAAGGAAAAGACTTGAAACATCAAAGCATCACTGGAGGGAGGTGCTTCCGGAGGTATTATTGGCTTACAGAACCACAACAAAATCAAGCACGGGAGAAACACCTTTCTCGTTGATCTACGGGGTTGAAGCCCTTATCCCCGTAGAGGTCGGCGAACCGAGTCTCCGGTTCAGATACGCCACCGGTGAATCAAACGAGGAGGCCATGGCCGTAAAACTCGACCTTACGGATGAACTTCGCGAAAATGCGTTGGTCCGAATTGCAGCCCGTGAACAGAAATGGAAAGGTACTACAACCGAAGGGCCAATTTTTGACATTTCCAAGTTGGGGACTTGGTGCTTCGGAAAGTTACTTTGAACACCAAGAATCCCAACGATGGTAAGTTGGGTCCAAACTGGGAAGGGCCGTACAAGATAACCGGAATAATGGGTAAAGGGTCGTATCAGCTGGAATCCATGGACGGACAACGGTTGCGCAATAACTAGAACGTGGCGCATTTGAAGAGATACTACTGCTAAGGTGGACACTTGCCCTTGTGTTATATTTTGCTCATCTTTCTTTTTCGCAGGAATTCAAGTACCGGATGAAGCTAGGTGTTAGGTCTGAAAACACGTGTTGCACTCTTTTACTTAGTACGGTTTTGTCCCAAAATGGGTTTTCCGACAAGGTTTTTAATGAGGCAACGAGTACAACGTGTTACTTGATAAAAACAAAGTTAAGTGTCCAGAAACTCGGGGGTATACCCTATGAGTGGGACTGGATAGTGCTTACCCGATCATGCAGCTCGGATAAACACTAGGGGACTACTATACCCACATCGAGGCTTACCCCGGAAATGAAAAAGCGGTTGTTCTCAACAAAGCAGAACGCCGTTAGGTCCTCGAAATTTTATTTCTCACCTTCGTCCAAAATCGGACCTTCTGTATTAGGTTTCGATGTAAGGACCAAACGATCAGAATGAATCGTGTCCACTTAGTATTTGCTATGGCAAAAACAGAAGGAAACGGACGAAGCCCTCATATCATGTACGTGCAAATGCTTGCAATACAAAGATTATTGAAAATTCAAATTGTTGCATTTTGGATATGTTTTCTTGATAAACACCCTACCCCGGTGATTACCACGGTATTCGCTTTATTCAGATACCCTACACCGGGGACTACAGTCGAAATTCGACAAAGACAAGGTCACGTTGAACCAAGCCAAAATCTTTAACACCCTCGAATGGGGATTGCTATATCAGAATCTGCTAAGGCTGGGATTTAGGTGTCCGAACCTAATCCAGGATAAGTGAATTGTCGAAAAATATCGACCCTAAAATGCTAATGTGATTCGGAGACGTCTGAATTCACAGAGCATAATTAAGTCCCATGGACAAATCACTTGATCAAATCCCCGGACAAATTATACCGGACGAAGTGAAAAGCCGATAACGAGGCATAATCCGAAAAAATAGCTCCGAGCAAAAGTCATAATAAACACAACACAGATTAAAGAATAAAGGAAATCAACAAGAAAAATGTACATTCCATATATGTAAGGTTTTTTACACCTGAAATTCCTACGATGTTGAAAAATAAAAATCAAGCCAAAAAGGCAAAGACAAAATAAAGGCTAAGTACGAGCCCCGATCTATCCGGGTGCGTACTGGATCCCGTGCACGCTCGGACATCGTTCGCTCGGAATCTTCGAAATCAGTATCGAGGGCTCTCTTGGCTTCTTCCTCGGTCCTTTTGGCTTCGAGTATCAGGGCCGGGAGATCCGCAAAACCATGTTCGGCTTGCTCAAGGGTGGCCCTCCGGGACTTCCACCGTTCATACTCCACCGCAATCGTGGTATGAGCCTCGGCGCCCACACTCCTAAGGGCTTCTACCAAATCGGCCTCAGCCTGGGCCAGCTTGGCCACTAATTCATCTCTCTCTTCATCGAGGATTCTTTGAATTTGAGTGTCCGACTCGAGCTCGACTTTGAGAATGTCATTAGCCTCGGCTGTCTCCTCGAGTTTGGTTTTCGGCTGCCGTCATATCGGGCCCTATCCTCGGCTTTTTGCTCGAAGATCCTCATCTTGTCCTTATACTTAGCACTCTCGGATTCAAGCAGCCTATGCCTCTCGGCCATGTTCACGGCATCAGTCTTGACCGAGTCAAGCTCCCTCCGAAGTTGAGATATAGTGGCCTCGAGCTCACCAAGCCTCGAAGAAAAACGAGCATTATCTTGGCTAAGGCCGACCTTGTCCGCTTCCAGGAGCCGGTTCTTTTCGACCATCCCGGCCAACTCATCCTTTAACCGAAGATTTTCGGCCTTCGCTGCTTCGAGCTCGGGTTGAAGGTTGGGCGGGCGCCTTGCCAGAAGATGCCGGAACTTCTCCGTTTCCCGACCCCGGGCGTCCACCGGCCCCAAGGTCGTCAACCTCTTGCTGAGCACTGGTGAAGGCCTCATTGACGAGCACCACGCTCTGTGAAAGAAACGAGACGTTAAAAACTTAAAAAACAAGAAGGAAAAGTTCACATCGAAGTTATGGAAAGATAGGCTGATAAGCTTACTCGGTTGCCCGCGTGCATGCCCTCGTTAATAAGACTCTGCCAGGGGACCCCGGTCATCTTCCGCTTATCCGAGTCCGAGACGAGGGCCTCGGTAAGCTTGCAACTCCCACAGACGCGATAAAAAACGCAGCCCCGGGGACGAATCACGGCCGATCTTGTCCTTCTAGGTTCCACACTCGGGACCGGGAAGATGCGCACCAGGATATCTTTTGCACCAGCTTCGGTGGACCGGCTAGCTGCCCTCGTGACTCGAGGGATAGGGAGATGTCCGAAACCGGCAGCCTTCCCCCGGTAGCAACAGAGTATCCGAGAACATATCATCAAAGTTATCCGACCTCGAAGCTGGAGTCGGAGAAGGTCGGAGTCGGGAAAAGCCGAGCGACCTCAGCCTCGGAGGCGGAACCTCGCAGGTTGCGGGGCGGCTTTGTCACCGGGCGGGACCAAAGATCCATTGGAGCCTCGGCCTCGGGGACCGGCTCGGCCTTCCCCCTCCGACCGGCTTCGGCGAGGCATGCCCGGACCTTCCGGTCCTTTACGTGGGGGGGGTCTCCTGGACGAAGCATCACCCGAAATGTCAACATATTCAATCGACCTTAGAGGAGTCGGGCAAAGAACTTCTTCCCCACTTGTGTGCGCAACGCCGGGCCGACGGTCCTTCCCGGCCGAAGGAAGTGGTGGAATGGTGGTATCCTCCTCCGAATGTAAGCAACGGAAGGAGTCACACCGACCCTCCGAACGAGGAAATCGGGCTCTGTTTCATCTCTTAGAGTCCGAACGACGCTTCTTGCCCTCTTCTTCGGTTTCTGCCCTTTATCCGAGGGCTTTCTTCGCCTTTTGTTGGCAGCAGCAATGATACGGGATGTACCCGCTGAATCAAATTCAGGAGCCGGCGCAACTGGCTCCGGTCTGGGTTCCACCGAACCCTTGGGTAAACCTGAATACCGAAGAGGTTATGAAAAAGGGGAAAGGAAAAGGTAGAAAATGCGATAAATTCCGACCCAAGCATAGTATTACCGTGGTTTTGAGCGACCCATCAACCACGCGACAGGAGTCCCCATATCCGTGCTTCATGGGTGTGTTGGCTAAGGAGAGCACCAACCCATTCATTCATATTCCGGACAAATGTGAGGTATCCATGCCACGGGCTGTATATAAAGGGGACAAATCGTGTTAATACGAAAGGGCAAGCATTTGACAAAGCATTCAAGGGTAACTATTAAAAGAATTGAGAAACTTACGATTATCATTCCACCTCTCCGGAAAGGGCATATAGTTGGCCGGAACAATGTCCGCGGTCCTCACCCGGACGTAGCGCTCTAGCCAACCTGCCTCTCGTCTTCATCCATCTTCGAAAAGATCGGGTTAAAATTCGCGCTCGGCGAGCTTTATCACACTCCCTCGGAACAACCTCGGGGAATATAATCGGATGAAGTGAGCCATCGTAAACTCCTTCTTTACGTTATTGGCCAACAGCCGGAGGCAGGCCACGGTCCTCCAGACTATCGAACCAATCTGGGCCAAGGTTACATTATATGTCCGGCACATATCCAAAATAATCGGGTCGATTGGGGGGTCAAGCTTGAGTGTAAAGGGATAGGTGTAAACGTACAGGAAGCCCCCCCGATGATCAGTGATCGATTCGTCGGGTCCCGAGGCAAACACTTGCACCGGACGGTTATCCCATCCGCAATCAGCCCGGACTTGCTCAAGTTTGTCCTCGGTAATGGACGATGGATATCGCCTTACATCAAACCCTTTATCAGCAACCGGAGAAGGCTTCTCAACTTCAAACTCTTTGTTATAGTTGGGTTTGGACGGTACTATGTCCAAAGCAGTGGGCTCAACGACGGTTTTTCCCTTGGGTTGTGAAGTTGGCTCGGTTCCTTGAGAAGAAACCGAGGGAACATCCTGGGAGGTGGTTTCGGTGTTGGCAGACATTTGAATTAGATAATGAAAAAGGAGATTCCGTGAACTCGATGAGGGAGAAGGAACAAATTACAAAACATAATAAGAGTGAAGAAGCAGTTGAGAGAAAATTGCAAAATGGCAAAGTGAGAGAAAAAGCAAAGTAGCACTTTCAGTCAAAAGAACAGCAGTAGAGAAGTTTACAAAGTTGATCTTTTTATGATCGAAACAAATAGGAAGGGGGATGATCACGATCAAAGAAGAAAAATGGAGAGAAAAACGATCAGTGAGAGAAAGAAGTAAAGAAGGAGAAGTGAAAATGGTGAAATGAGGGGGTTAAAAGCCTTATATAGGCATGGGGACCGAGACGGTTACAGAGCCCAGTCAACCGGGGGATGCCACGTGTCCCACAATTAATGAGACGTGATTTGAAACGACGTGCGTTATGGCGGTTACCAAAGTTGGCCGTTCGGGATGAGACACGTGGCTGATGGCAGAGGGATGTGACATAACTGTTCCCGCCAAAATGAAAAGATAAGGGCGAGCTTATGAAACCGCCGGTTTGGTGACTCATCCACTTCCCATTACTCCGGTAAAACTACGGTCCGGGAAGCGTGGGGACTATCTGTATACGGTAAAAACCGGATATATGCAAGACCGGTGAGACCGGGGACCGGAGATAAGAAGAGATGCGTGACGATCGCCGAGCCTCCCCTTAGAATCGGGTGGAATTGCACCGGCCGCGGTTGACTCGAGAAAAGTGAAGCAAATGTTGTCCGAGATCTCTACCAAACTCCGCATCACAACGGTCGGCTTCGGCATGACCAAGTTGATCGTGGCCGTTAGTCGGTTTCGATGACCGAGCCGATCGTGGCCGTTAGTCCTTAATCGCTTACAAAATCGCCACACGTCAACATCGTTCGTCACATTGTACCGACAACCGTACGGGTGTCAGACCGTACGGCCCAACCTTATCCTTTTAGGGTTTACTTTATTCTAAAATAGGGTTTACTTTATTCTAAAAAGACTTTATGTTGTATGCCAGGCCCATAAGGCAAAACTATAAATAGGAGGCATTTCACTACTTTGAGAGGTTAGCTTTTTGGGATCTAGAGCATTGTAATAGCAAATAAAAATATTATTTTTCTCTTTGGCCCGAATCAGTGGAATTTTATTGCCGTTAGCTTACTCTTCTAGCATCATTTACTTGATCATCCATAGCAACATATTTGTTCAAGTTATTAACGCATATATTCATATATACAAATCATTGCACACAAATATGTACATATATTCCACGAAAAATCAAAATAGATTAAAGTTTGTCCACATATCCTATACCTTACCTACAAATTCAATTGATTACCTAAATTCGGGATAAATAGGGACTAAATAGAAAATTGTTGTGCCATGGAGGTAACAATGTCGGGACTAAATAGAAAATTGTTGTGCCATGCATGTGTGTCAGATTTATCCTTGCACGTCTACGCAATAGCAACTATTATACTTCCTCCATCTCAAATTATTTATTGTAATTTCTAAAAAAGTGATATCTCAAATTATTTTCATTTTAAAAGTTCAATTTTTTTTTGGGCATATTATCCTTAATAGTAGTAATTATTCTTGAACACTACAATCACCTCAATAATGAGGAAATGACACATTCAATGAAGAGACAATATATCTTAAAGGCAAAATAGTCAAAAATCTCTCCAATTAATAATTTGCTAATGGTATAAGGATTCTCTTTTCCTTTTCCAATCAATTTGAAATTAATTGACCACCGTCCATGGAAAATGTGAATCATCTCTTAGAAAAACGAAAAAGCCCGATCTAAGAGGAGGAAAGTACTTGCTCTTTGGATTCAATTCTCAGTTTTCCAAAACAATAGGTAAAACTTACTGACCTAAATGTACATAAACTAAAAACTTAGAACCACTAACTAGTTTTCCTTTAGTTCCAGTGGTCCACAAAAGCACTTAATTGAGATAAAGTGGTACAAAGAATATGTGCAGATGGAAATACAGAAACTAGCACCTAAATGCAAAAACCAAGCTGCATAACTACAAACCATCATTTAAATAGTTTTGAGAACTGAAAAGGCGAAAAAAGGGGAAATAAAATCAAGTCCAACCCTGTTTGTAACGTTGGAAAAGTTGTTCAGTTTGGGCATTTCTGTAAGCACTGCAAGCAATGACATATACCCAAATAAGAACCACCACAGTTAAGATGAGAATGAGATTTGCTTTCCTCCATTCTTTTCTGAGATTTCCCAACAAACCAGCTTTGCACGCGTCACAGTTGTAGCACAGTTGGTTTGGGTCATTATTCCAGATGGAGCAATCTGGATCTGCTATTGCGTTTGTCGGGTTACCCCACACCGTTGGGTTCATATACTGGAATCCACAAACTGTTGGAGGTTTACAACATCCTGACTGCAAAAGTTAGACAACAGCAAGTGGTGTGTTAAACAAAGAGTACATAGATAAATATACTCGTAAACGACTAGCTAGTTGTCTCATAACTTATGCAACTATATATACACGCTATCGACATCTATTATGCTACCTACTTGACATACTTGAGAAGATCACCGAGTTCAGATCGCCTTAAAATAGACCCCCAATCCGTATAATGTACTGTGATGCCAAATCTTATCAAAAAGTAAGCCCCTAAGCGGAGTAGGATAGTTGTTGAGGCAGACGTGGACAGGGGATTAAATAAGTGCAAAGGCAGTTATGCTTGTGATCAGAGGAAGATTCAGGATTTTTCAGGATTTGAACATTATGGATCCAAGTTCATAATTCCACCACAACTCATTTGATGTACTAAGTTCGAAATCCTGTTATTTGGTGGACTTTTTAACAATAAATCCGTATGTTATACACTGGATCCACCTCTGCTTGTGACACTAAAAGCCCAAGCAAACATCATTAGGCACAAAAGCTCGCAATATTAATCCATATAATACTAACTTTTATTATCTTGTACTGTATGTATATAGAGACCATATCTAATCTCCATGATTCCAGAACGATTGCCTAATAACTAGTAGTGGAAACTAGCTAGAAAGAGCACTCACTGCTAATGTCGTCTACGGAAAAGAAAATTGCCAAGAGGCTATCAATGATTAGAGAGGTCCAAGATCACAGACTGGTAGTTCCTATTGCATATGGCCAGCTCTGCATTATTGCGCCGAATTTGAACAAAAAGTTATAATTGACGGCAATGAAATTGTATAAGCCACATATATATAGGCTGATAGTGATTTCTTGTGACACAAATAGAACCTAGACTGCTGGCATTTGGCACTGATTACATGTTCTGACATTATTATCAGATAGAAAAATCTAGATTTCATCATTTTACAACCAGCTGGTAAATTGGACAAGTGGGCCGCACTAACCAAGCATATTAGCTTGTTTTCATATGGGCAATAATGCAGTTTTTGCATTCAATTATAATGACAAACTCAACTAATTATCTTTCAAAATTATGGACTGATCCTTTCATTCACCAACAACTTCTCATGGTAGGTCCCATCCGACCACCATAACTCTAAGTTTGAATATAGCAACACCCTTTATCATTTTTAATTATATAATTACATAACTAACACAGTACTAATAGAGATTAATAATATGCTCAGGTAATGATGCAACAACTGAAGTCAAACATCCAATTAATAGTCAGAAATTATTTCATTACAGTAATACATTTTAATTCATGCCTTTTATCTTTTGTTTTCTCAAACTCTCTACAAACACCAAAAACTTGCTCTTCTTTTATCTTCACTTTATTCACGCCCTTGTGAGAAATAACAAAAGCACAGATTCTGATGCTCTTCCCCACCCCGCCTTTTTTTTGTTGGGTGGGTTTTGGGGGGTGGGGGGTGGGGGTTAGCTGAAACATATCAACACAATTATCAACCTAATTCTTAATCCTACTAAAATTTCTAACAAGTATCAACTGCAAAGTTCGAATCCAACTGATTGATCTCACAAATAATCCTTCTAACTGGATCTCAATCTATGTGAGATTTTTCGCTTTTTGAGATTCAAATAAGGATAGAGAGGCAACTTTAACCCTTTTTCTCTTAAATTAGGTGAATTTTGATCAATATTTTAAAATATTTTTTTATTATATTGACATGAGACAAATGACACATAATAGTACTTTATAGAGTTTTTAAATAATCAAATTTTGATTTAAAAATATTGATTTGATATAATGTAAAATTAGTTAAATTGACTCTCAATAAACGAAAAAATTCCACATAAATTGCGACAGAAGAAATAATTCTTGGCTGAATTTATGGGGGTAAAAAAAAAAGAAGAAGAAGTGAAATATACCTTGATAGGAGAGAGATGAGCAGCAAAGAACTGATCAGCAGTAATAAACTGACTATTAAGCTTAGGACAAATATCAGAATCAGCCAAACAAGCCCTTATCTTCCCCCAACTATCATCATCCGTAATATGATTCCTCAACCACGAAGAAAAACCCCCAAGCCTATACTCTCTATAACCCTTTCCAGGCACAGAATATGCGCCGGTAGGGCGCGTGACAACAAACGCAAGAACAAGCAGAACAAGAAGGAGGACAATAAGAATAGCCATACACACTAAATAGACACCTAAGAGCCCTTCTTTTTTCCAGTAAGCACCGATAAATCCGGCTAAAGACACCAACATGACGGCAAGCCCCATGAAGACAACGGGCCAACGTAGCCAGTGGATGCATTCGTTGTCGGGCTTTGAGGCTAGCCAGGTGCCTGCGGCTATTATGGGAATGGAACACATGAATGCTACGAAGTTTAAGAATGCTGTTATGTTGTTGCTTAGAGACATGATTAATTGGATAAGGGAAAAAGAAGTGTTTTCGGTTCTTGTTTTTGAACTGTGGAGACTTTAAAGGAGTTGGAAATTAAAGAGGGGAAAGTGTAGTGTGAACTGATGACAGTTGTGAAAGGAAAGCGAGGTGGAGGCACGCGTAATTTTGTAAGTAGCAGTGACCACAGAAGCAGGGCTTACTGATAAATGGAATTTATTTATTTTATCCCTCTATGATAGTATCATAATAATTAATGAAAACAAAATGTCCTGCTCTTTCAATCCCAAACTTAGGGGGTGCATTGTTTAGATCAAACCCAAAAATCAAATAATACAACTGATTTTTCTTTTTTCTGCTATTTCATTTGATTTATCGATTTGCTTTCGATTTTTTTTTTTTTTTATAAAAAAATGAAAATTGAGAAATAAAATGAATTATTATACTCCATACACACACAGATATTATTTTTTTTACAAAAAAGACATTTTATTTGTGGTGTATGAGCATTAAATAAAACCTACATTTTACTTCAATAATGATATTAGGTGTGAGCTTATTCTTGTTGATTTATTGTATTATTCTGTATAGGAGATTATGAATTTTAAACTATCGTATCAAATATGTATTACTATCTTATTAGTGATATTCACTATATACATCGATCATGTTTTTTTCTTTTCTTTTCTGAATTTTTACAAAAAATTATTTAATACATTTGATATTACAACTTCTCATTCTTTATATAGTTATATTTTCATCATACAAATATGTTATTATTCAATTATCTATATAAGATCTGTATTATCTTACACAATGGATTGGGGATTCTTTCTAAGTCGAAATTATTCGTCATGGGGATTTTTCTAACAAGGGTTATCTCTCGCGCGTGGTTTGTGAGCCTATCGTAGGAGCGGGTTTCTTTCTGTCATTCGCACGAAGAAGGTTGCGTAATTCCTTTGTCATCAAAAAGATCTCTAGTATCTTCTAGGACACAACGAAATAATTGAGAAACCAAACAAAAACAAATCTTATTTTGGTTCAGGATGCCATTTTTCAAAATTGACAATTGAAAAACCAAAACAAAATAATACAAAACCGAACCAGAAAAATTGAATGCACACCCCTATTGCCAACACTATCATACGATAAATTTTATACATTTGCACTGTCGACATATCATTACGATTCAGATTCTTACTGATTTTACTTTTCTTTCAAACTGATATTTGTATTATTCTTTAAGCAATGTCAGTTTGTTGTGTATGCATATTTTAAAACAAGATTATGTGTATATAAATATTAAAATAAAATGATTAGTCGAACGACAACGCCCCTTGCACCAATATGTCACTCCGCCAGTAACAGTTAGCAATAACTTTTCTTTTTTGGAACTCCACCCAGTAACAACTTTACATTAGAAGCAACTTTAAAGGTCTCGAAATTTAAAGTTATTTAGCCGTTTAATTATGAACTTTGCTTTCAATTTTTTTTATCAGATTAATATTTCAACCATTTTATAAATATTTATTATACTGACACTTACATAATGCGCAAATCAAACAAACTATCATCTTAAATTTCGTCATGTATTAATTTAAGAAATGTCGAATAAGATGGGAGTACGATACAAACTTATATACCACTCCTATAACGGGTTGTTGCCCTTTACAAATCAAAAGAAAGCATATTATTGCACATAAACAACACGATCAAGTAAGCATGCGAACTTAATTAAATACGTAGTTGAAGGAAGGAAAATATTTATTATAAATATCTCAAAACAATCTCTACAATCTATCTTATCATGAAAATAGCTAGTAGCACCTCTATTTATAATTATATAAAATCTACTTTAACTCAAAATAAGAAAACATATTCCTATATTTATTTGACTATAAATCCTAACTAGACATGAATTAAAATATCAAATTCTAAGCAGTTTTGGTTTCCTACAACTTTGAATTATTATTTGCAACAGTAATCCAGTTTTACTTGTCACATATTGATTTGGCGCGCCTATTAAGGAGCCAAAAATAAAATGGAAAATTTATCATATTACCCCTAATTATTGCTAATTACCTAATGATTGAAATTAATAAAAGCTTTTAAAAAAATGGTGCAACCAACTAATTAAGTAATGGGGTCCAATAATTCACATATTCCCCATAAAAAGTTAGTTTTCTAGCCAAAATTTTCATGTTAAGCCAAGTTTGACTGGTATAATTCCAAAGTGTTGGAAAAAGGAATTGAAAATATTAGTACTAAGGGTAAAATAGGAAAAAAATGATAACTTATCTCTTGGTTTTCTAATGGACAAGTAAAATTGGACAACTATTTTTAATATAATGGACAAGTAAAACTGAACGGAGGGAACAGTTAGCAGACCATGCTCTAGATTTTATTTCTATCTATGATTAATTAATACAAGTTAGATGAGGATTGTGACACCATGTTAATCACTTCACTTTTCCTTCTTTTAGGTTTTTGTGTTGGATTTGAACTTTGAAGTCATCATCCAAGTTTACAAGAAATAATTTGACCTCAGCGTACATATATAATGGGTGAGGTTTCATATTCATTTTCTAAGTTCATGAATAATATAATCTAGCTCAAAATCAGATCAAATACAACTCTCGATCGCCCGATCGCTACGTTTCCATTTTGGACATCTCACAACTTTGTTACATTTCCATCTAAATTTGTTTTATTTCTCTACTACTTCATTATTGTAGAATAAGTGTATCATTCGAGAGTATCCCAAATACATTATTTTACTTCTCTGTTGTAGGTAAGGTACTTCTGTAAAGCAACAGCAAATAGGTATCCGCAGTGGCACCGTGGCAAAATCAACATTTTCACTAAGGTAATTCAAATTATAAAGAGGTAAATATATGAAGAAGCCAAGAGAATTCAACATGTACTATATAATTAAAAATTAATTTTTACCCTTATAGGTATAGCATAATCATTTGACAAAGAGGATACAAATGAACTAGCTCCGCCCATCGGTACACAGGCTTGCTGGGTGCATTGTTCTGGTATGTGTATGATCATATCTTCAGGTAAGTAATGTTTTTTTACCTTAGACGTAGGATCAAGTTTTATCACTACGAAAATTATAGCGTGGTAAGACTTCATGGGAGTAACAAAAGGTTGTCTGCTTCTAATTTTGTTTTTCCCGAAATGGACGGCAAGCAAATAATATGTATTATATAATAGTAAAAGTTCTTAATAACAAGGCCAAACCCATCGGGAGCCACCTGAGGTGCTCCAGATCTTTCACTTAGACACCTCAACTTAGGGTGTTTACATTGGCTTAGACTTACACTACCTAAAATTTATTTCATTGACATTTTTTTATAATCACCAAATATGTAAAGTGAGTGTGATACACTCGCGATGACGTGGCAAGGTGACAATTAAATAAAGACACGTGGCATATGTATTCAAAATAATTATTAAAAATAAAATATGACTAGAAGCAATATTTTTACACTATTTAGTTAATTAAAAAACAAAAAATAAAGAAAAGAAAAATCCTAATTTTCCAAGCACCACCTCGATCCACCTCCCATTTTCTTCAACCTCCATTCCCCTCTGCCATAACCACTACTTCCACAGCTTTCAATTGACTACAATTTATGAAATCTAAAAATCTTTCCTTCAATTATGATTTTCCATCTTTAATCGAGCTTTAATGGAGTCATCTCAATTTCTTCAATCCAAACTAACAAAATAGTGATTTTGATGGCTCCTTCAATTGATTTTGAATTATGGAAAGGTGAAATTATGTTTTCTCTTTAACTGGGTTTCATTTCTTGAATATAGTGGTGGCAATGGAAACGGAGATAATATTATGTTTTCTCTTTAATTGGGTTTCATTTCTTGAATATAGTGGTGGCCATGGAAACGGAGATAATATTTTCTTGAAACAGTGATTTCGACAGCTCCATCCTCTTTATATAGATCATTGCATCTACATGTGCCATCAACAATTTGGAGCTAGAGATTGTGGAGTTTGTCTCAATTTTTTGAATTCTTAACCCAATTGGGTCTCAATTAGAAGGATGGAGATTTAGTGATTCTTGTGGGAGATTTAGAGGAAGAAGAAATTGAGTTGAAATTACAAGAATCTTGAGAATCCTTGTGGTTTTTATGGCCCATTTGGTGGCTTTTAGAGATATGGTGGATATGGTGAAGAAAGTGGTAGGAGGGAGGAAGAAGATGAAGGAGAAAAAAAAAACGAAAACACAAAATTATTCTCTTTCACGCTCCAAAAAAATGTGAAAGACACGCACATTGCCACATCTGCAAAAGGTGTCTAATAACACATTTTAAGTTAAGTTCAGGTGTCTAAATGGAACAGGGTGTACTTGAGGTGTCTAAGTGAAAGATCTTGAACACCTCAGAAGGCTCCCGATGGGTTTGGCCTAATAACAAACATACTTAATTATAGTACATCTTAAAGTTCAAATATATCCTTACTATATTCCAATCGACAAAATACGTCCCTACGTATCTGAACTGAACAGGCATGGTCCCAGGTCCAAAGTGAACTGTCGATTAAAAAACTAACAGATGAAGCGGAAGCACGTGTTGTGCACGTGACTCATTTTTCGAGAACAGTAAAGGCAGCAACTTGCAGCTCTCCTCCATATGCTGCTTTGCCCCATTTACATTCTATGTCTAGGAAAAAATTAACTATATCTATTAGGACTCACTGAGGCTTTGCTTTTTCAAATTATATGTGCTCTCGTTTTCCATATACGCAATGATATATGAATTTATGATGGAGTTCTGAGCAAATAATTAGGGCTGGCAAGATATGCTGGTAAACATTTAAATGTTAGAGAAATTGTCAGAAATGACTATAGTTTGACGCTTTTTGCAAGGCGTAACACTAGTTTCGTTAATTACCGTTCATAGGTACAAAGTGTTTGCCATTGAATGTATTTCGTTGTATTCTTCAGAGTGTCTCGGGTGTATTCATGGATACAATGAGCTAAGAAGACTGAAATCATGGATTGCAACCTGTTTAAAAATGGCAAACAAAATAAAATCTCTCACAAATCACTCGTAGTAATCTCAGGTTCTAAAATTTAACACGCCTCTTTGTTCTTCCATACTTACATCTTTTGAATTTAAATTCTCATCAACAAAACAGTAAAACAGAGCACATCTAATAAAAAATTGAATTCGATCGTTCCAAATTAATGTAGAAAACTATTTCAAATACGCAAACGGAGCAATTGAGATGGTGTATTGCGAATTCGTTCTAGTTCCTTTGAAAGTGTACAGAATTCGTTCGAGTAGCTACAGAATTCGTTCGACTATTCTCGTCGGCCATTGATACAACTTTTTGAAGGTACAAATTAGTTCGATTGATCTTCATCTCCAATTTATACAGTAACACAAACGTGTGATACAACAATTAGTTGATAAGACAATTCTGAAATAGAATACAAAAATGTCAAGCAGAACATTGCCATTCCGGGAATTGGAATGATCAGAATTGTTTTGTCAATTACATTATAGAGGGAATCATCATAAAAGAGTATGCTTCGTATATAGAGTTAGTTGCTGCAATTTCGAATCAGTTGGGTATTGATACGAGTTTCAAATCTATTAAAATCAAAGACAAGGTTGAAGGTAATTTTATGCCTATGAAAATACACAACGACATGAGTGACAGGGTATATGTTGAATTGAAGAAAGAGAACAGGAATTCTACAACGAGTTAAGAAAGGAAACATAGTGTATCAGGAGAAAGTGTTATTCAAGGCAACCTAGTCAACTTGGATACACACATGACATACAAGTTATGGATATAGTTAATTCGATAGCATTGGCGGCGTCAACTTCTGGTTAGTCAATTGTAGTGTTCGAAGAGGACAGAGATTTGATTATTTTGAACCATAATCGTAAAGAGGTAATGGTAGATCAGATATACAAGGATAAGAAAATTATAAAGGTTGTGATGGGGGCACTATGCAATTGCCAATAAGGTTTAATTTTGTATTGAGAGGTCAAATGCTATACGGTCAGTTTATACGTATAATGATGTATTTATCATTATGAATTCATTGTATGTGTGTTTTTTCATACTGTTTTGAATGTATTGTATATCTATTAAGAAAATATAGTCTATTATGTATTGAAGTTGTACCTGTATACATGTGTATCTGTGTATATAAACTGAGTGTATTCAACTGGTTGCTAGTAGGGAGAGCTGACTGTATGTGTATTCCAATGGTATATGTATCCATAACTGATTGTATGTGTATCCAACTGAATGTACAATGTCAGCTGAATGTCTATGTATTCAACTTTGTATTTACAGTTTTACCCTTGTATGCCTATCCGAACAATGTGAATGAAAATTGGAGTTGAATGCTCAGATTGCAAGTCTGCAGGCGGCGTTAGACAAACAGAGGGTAGACAACACTAGAGCCATACAGGAACTAGTCAAGTCCCTTCCCAAAGATCCCTTGTCTTCCATCAAGCCTTCCTCATAGTTCTCTTTAGCCAATTTGTGCTTGTAATTCCTAATCCTTGTGTCTATCTAATTTCTCCCCAGTGGCTGACCTGTCTATTTGCTATTTTAAACTATGGTTCAATGATAAGGTTTGCGTATACTTTACCCTCCCAGACCCCACATTGTGGGATTTAATTGGGTAAGTTGTTGTTCGATGATGCATATCTTCTAATGACAACTGTTTTGTTTCTTATATTTCGATGCTATATTCTATGCTTAAAATATTCAAGTAGATATAATTTGAGCAAATGTTTCTATTATGCGTATATGTGATAGATCCAGTGGACATGAGTTCTAGAGTGCCAGTTCAAATTAATGCTTAACTGGACTGAGACAGCTTTTCAATGATGCCAAAAGGGGGAAGATTGTGTTATGTAATACTTATGACTAATCTGGTTTAATCTGAGTATGATGTTCATTTTCTGGGCTATGAGACGTTTGGAACAGGTTACACTAGTTGCTTCAAAGACATGAGATTGTCATCATCAAAAGGGGGGAATTTGTTGACATAAGTATGTGTGTGTTTTGATGATTGACAAAGTAAATGGACAAGGCTAGTAAACTAGTTTAGAGACAGATGGTTGAGATAAAGCAAATGAACTAGACACAGAAAAATGGTGGACAAAGCTACTGAACAAAGTGGGTGAACTAGGTAGAGTTGCAGACAAAACACAAGAACCAGGGCTGCAAACATGTTCTAACACAAGACAAGTGCAGTGAATAGATTAGAGACATATACAGGACAAGAGTGAATGAACTAGGTCTGCAGATATGTTCTAGGTGTGAGTAGATCAGATACATATGCAGGACAAGGATGACTGAAACAGGTTTATGGATATGTTCTATCTCAAATAGTGCGAAAATTCAAAGGTGAAAGAACCAGGAACTTGAACCAGGTCCAAGAACATGTTCCAACTCAGAGTCCTACTGCGAGTAGGATTTGTGGTTTATGATAAAAACATGGCGGACAAGTTTGCTAGATTTCTTGCCATAATTATCAAGATACTTCAGACTCCTACAAGGACACTGAAGCCGCGTTGAAAGAAATCATCCCAAGTCAACCCAAACCCTAACTATTATAATAGGCCTTACCTTGTAAGTTTTGCGCACTCACAAAGAAAGAAAATCAGAAATTGATCAAACCTTGTCAAGCAATAATTGAGAGAGTTTTGATTACATACATGCGACCATAATCCTACGAAAAAGACTAAAGAAGTTGTTCTACAGAGTTTATATTTTACAGTCTTGAGTCTAGATTTGTGTATTAGGTTTTTTTTTATCGAGTTGTACATTTATCCGCTTTCTTGGAAGCATAAATTGTAGGTATAAACAGTTAGTCAAATTCAACTTCAAGTTGGGATAACTTGGAGTAGGCTCAATAGTCTAGGTTGAGATAGGAATTAGAGGTCAGTTCCTAGGTTACAGGGTTTGTAACTTGAATTTGCACAGGCTCACAGTTGTAATGGAGTTTGGGAAAAATCCTACAGAGGAGTAGGTCGTGGTTCTTTCACCCTTGTGAGCCAGGTGATTTCCATGTAAAAATTAATGTGTCCTTACGTTACTATTCTACAAACACGAGCTTAGAACATGTAGGGTAACGTGTTCTATCCTTAGATGAAAATCTAGTACTGCTTAGGATGGATATTAGGTCGTGTAATATATCAATAACATAGCGAGAAGGATTCCGATAATTGGGGAAATAATAACCCTGGGCCTCTTTAAACTTGTTTTCAATTTCATCCTCTTTAGTTGATAATTTCTTGTTGTATTATTTATTAGTTAAGTAGTTTAAAATAGAAATCTTAATCGTTATAATTCAGAAAATTGTTCGAACTTGTAATTTTAGTGATATTGAACAGATATAGCTAATGCTAGTTCTCTGTGGGATTCGACTCCCGACTTGTAGACCGAATTATATTTGCAGCGATCGCTTATCCTTTTTAGGACTAGAGTTGGCCGTGATCACAAATACTTGAAGATCAAAATGAAGGCATCAAATATCAAGGCATTCAAGATCAAAGTTACATATTTGTGGGATAATTATTGTTCGTGACGATCATCAAAGCAATTGTGATGAGTAAATAAGTTCAAGATTATAATTCAAGATCAAGCTTCGAACCCTTGAATTCAAATACAAGTCAAGATCAAATTCAAGATCAAGCTCAAAGGCCCTTGAATGTTTCTCTGAAGAAGAACCAAAGGAATTATAGATATTGTAATATTCAATATGTTGAAATAAAATACTATACTTGTTATAATATTTGCTAGCTTTGATTATTTTTTCGTGACATGAATTTTATTGTCTACAAATTTTGACACGCCCAATGGGACAATCTCATCGCTTTTATTCTAAATTCAAGAACTATGATAACTCCAATAAAGATCAATCCCATATTGATATTATTGAGGATGCGCACTCCAAATGATTGAAAGTTGCCTTATAGATTCTTGGCCAAATCAAAAGGAGCAAAGTCGAAATGCTTAGACAACAAGTGCTTCAAGTGTCACCCAACTTGACTTTGTGATTCTGATTCATCATCTCCAGAATAAGGCATATCCTCTTCATACATGTCATAAACAGGGAATAACAATGTTGAGGTGGTCGAATGAATTTTGGCTTAACTCAACTTGTCACAAGAACATCATTGACAGTCTAACAGTCCATTCATGCAAAAAAGATGATGTTGTCTTAAATAATGAATTTTATTTAATCTCCCTTAATGTCACTCATCAATCTAAACTTTATCCAAGTGATGATCTATATCATTATTTAGCCTCAGTAATTGTTGCGTGAGCAATGATGATTGATGCTTTGATTGTAGAAGAGCAACTTACAAATTTAATCAAAGCAATTGAAGGCTTGACAAAGTATGTACAAGATCATAATGCTAAAATCGCTAAGCTAACAAATAAGGTGGAGCATATGGCAGAGGGAAAATCTAGTCAAAAACCTCTAAATTTAGCAAATACTAGCCGAAGGAGAGTCCTCCGCAAAACAAGCAATAACTGCCAAAGAGATCGAAATCTCCGTTGAAGGTTTGTGTCATGTTGACCAATTGAAGGACTCCACTGTAGGGGCCATCAAAGACAAATTTGAGCCTTCAACCAAATTTTCTCTCACATAAGCAAAGTCATACACGCAAAAGATTGATAACCTGAAGATGCAATTTTGTGGCAAAGAAATATCAAACAATATGTGTCACACTTCGTCGAGACGTGCAACAATGTAGGGATTAAGGGTGGTCACCTTGCAAAAACAGTTAGTCCAATCTCTCAAGGAAAATATTTTTAATGTGCACATATCTCGAACGTAATTTTGTCAATACTTAGGAGCAGATGGAGCAAGAATTTCTCAACCAATTCTATAGCACAAGGCGTATCATAAGTATGATTAAACTTACAAACGTTTGCCAATGGAAAGATGAGCTTGTTGTTGACTTCATCAATCACTGAAGGAGCTTGAGCATCAATTACAAACATCTCCTTAGTAAAACTTCTGATATTGAAATATATATTCAAGTCATGAATTAGGGTCTTCACAACTAGTAATTTCAGAGGCGTTTACGGGACGAGTCCCGGGACGGGGCATACCAAAAATGCTCTGGGCGCAAATGAAAGACGGATCCATAGGGCATACACCTTAGAATTTGGGGCGTAAGTCCCGGGAGCAAAAGCGTAAGCCCAGGGAGTGAAGGCGTACACCTGTAACATCCCGTAAATTCGAGTTAAGTGTAAATCTATGAAAACTAGTATTAAGTTGATATTTTATCCATATGATTCAATTCGGGATGAATTTGGGTGATAAACAGTCGTTTTGAAGTCAAACCAAAAAGTGGAGTTCTTAAGGGCTTCTACATTCGTCTAAATCTGAGACAGTCTGCACTTATGGCCAGTTTTAGGGTATTTTCATTAGGCATTTGAGAAAACTTAAAATATGAAATTTGTATATCTTTGAAATACCTTTCCAACGGTATATTGTGGATACCAAAAAGACCTTTGTACAAGAAGTTATGCGCGTTACAAAAACACTGCGCAGAAATCAACAGGGACTACCCGCGTCGGCTTCTCATCGCGCGTGAGGGTGCGTGCGTGTGCCCAGCATCTCAGGCCCATTGATGAAAAACACCTCTCTGACTAGTAACATTTAGGCGTTGGCCATGCATTGCAGAGCCAAAGCGGGAACGACAAATTTTCGGGTCAAAATTCGGATTTTCGCGTTTTTATTCCTATTTAAGCATGGGGTTAGTTCCTAAATATCCCTAATCACGAAAAATTAACCCTAAGGCCTCCCCAAACCTCTAAGGTGAGTTCCTACTCCATCTATATCGATTCTACACTAAATTCACCTCTTCTTGACACTAGTTCATCTCTCCAAACCCTAGGTTCTTTAAAATTCAAGAAGAATCGGAAAGGGGCGTGTGGAGTTCATCTAAGAGGTAAGACTTCTAATTTTTTGAGTTTATTAAGAGGGTATATATTGGTGTAGAGTATTCTACAAGATTAGAATCCGCTAATGATTCACATGAGGTCCGATAAAACGTTTTTAAGGCTAGAAAAGCCCTAATTTTTTTAATAAGGGTAGAAATCCCTAGAATTGGTTAAAGTTCTGATCTTCCTCATCTAAAACCATAGTAGTGTGATTGTTGAACCTTGGGAATTCCGTTTGGCAGCATTTTAGCGGGATTTGAGGTATGTCTCTTTTAAAATTCCTTTTTGACTACAAAGGTGATTTGTATGTCTCTTTTTGAACATACTCTTTTGAAACGATTTGTCTGACTTTGGTTGTGGTTTGTGTGCGTGAGGGACAAGCCCACATCAAACCTTGTTTGTACTATATTATATATACGTATTCATCATTGTTTTCCTCTCTTAGGGATAATTAAATATTTAGATATAAAGTTTTGATATTTGAAGTCGAATTACCCTTAAGGGATGTTTAAACTTGATATTTGAAAAGATTGATTATCTCATGTGAACACTCTATAAATGGATTGTGTTGAAAGTGAAAATTGTTTAAAGAAGTAAGGCTGGTTTCTAAAACTGAAATGAATTGATGTACCCTTATAATGGGAAGATGAACATAACCCATGAGGAATAATTTAGCTATCATGATATGACTGGTGATTCGACTTCTATGCCATGATTGATGATTCAGCTAATACGCTATGATTTGTATCTTGTTTGTGTTTGGGCCTGTATGGGCAAGCTGTGCTAGTTCAGATGACGATTAGCCGTTATGGATCCTAATGTATAAATACGAGTATTGCTGTGTCAGTCCAGAGGACGATTGACCTTCGAGGAATATAGCCCGGTGTATCTATTGCTGTGCTAGTCCAGAGAACGATTAGCCTCCATTGCTTCCTAGCCCGGAGTATCGATTGATTGATTTGCCTGTGAGTGGCTTGCTTTCGTATCTTGATTTGCCTGTGAGTGGCTTGCTTTCGTATCTTGGTTTCCAGTGAGTGGATCGTTTCGTACTTTGATTAGCCTGTGAGTGGCTTGTTTCGTATCTTGTTGCCTGTGAGTAGCCTATGGGTAATAATGAACTTGTTTTCTTGTGAGTTGTTTATTGATGTCACGCCCCGAACCATGGCCTGGGAGTAACACGGCACTCGGGCCTTGCTTGTATGTGTCCGAGCGAACCTCATGGCTTGCTTGTTAACATGGGCATCAAAACAATATACTCTATATGATGCAATTTAAATGAATCATGAAAATGCAATTTGCGAAATAAAGTCTTGAAATTATCTCAGCATGAAAAATCATGAAAACGTAATAGTACGCAAGCATGAAAACATAGCGACTCTGTAGAACTAACATCTGTCTATGAAACCTCTAAAACATGTACGAATACTAACTACCGGGACATGGCCATGGACTACCATAATCGAATACTAATGCAAACTCCATGTTGAACCCCGAGAGGAGTGGGGCTCACCAATAAGGCGATAATCGAGGTGATCTGCATCGCGGCAGTATGCTCGAAAACCGTATCTCGCACCGCGAAGTGCGGGCCCGGCAAAAGGGCGTTAGTACATGGTGAATAGTACTAGTATGTAAAACCTGGCGAAATGAAGAACATGGCACAACATAGGTATAGGACATGAGGAAACTGATGTAACTTGAACATGAGCATGAAATGTGAGTAAAGTTTGAAAACAGTAAATCAATGGAAATACATGTATATAAAACTGCTTGTAACGTGGGGAATGCTATAGTATAACCGACAACATGATCTGGTACTTGCGTCCTACCAGCAGAACACTCACACCTTGCCGGATATGAGATTTAAGTAATAATAAGCATGTAAGGATCAAACGCATAATGAAGGTGTTGCCTCCTTGTGCGACAACCACTTATCCTACGGTGGCTACGTAGTTTCGGCTATACGAGCCTTCTCGGTTAACTAAGCAAATCCCAAAAACATGAACATGATATAGTTGGCTAAGAAGCCTATGATTTTCGTGAAATAACTTGTAAATAACTTGTAATCATGATTTCACGAAATAACTTGTAACATGGTTTCATAAAATATCTTGTAATATGGTTTCATAAGATAACTTGTCATAGTCTTGCAAACATGTTCTTGATTCATGAGTAATAACAATGGTTCATAATTATATATATATAACTGACTTGAAAACATGATTGTAACTTACTAGATAAAATCATAAAGTTTCATATAAACATAATGAAGAACACATGAGGAAGAATTCATGATTCATGGATTAAGCTAGGGTTCCTAATAACCGTAATGGAAGATTAGGAATACAATAACGAATATAGATACAAAATTCATGTACACAAATACATAAATACGGGCTACCAATATATTGGGTTTAATGCCACAGGATTTGAACTTCATGGGTATCGAAACGGAGCATGGGGAAGAACGTAGAGATTCCCACATGTGGATGGAAGTTCTACATACCTTAATTGCTCCAAAACTTGAATTAAAGACTAGAGTTTTGGAGAAGATTTCCTAAATCTTGATTCTTGAACCTTGAGATGGGTTTTCTTGAAAACCCTAGATTAGGAACAATGATTTCTTGATTATATTATTAGAGTATATGTTAGAATTGAGTTGGAATAATTAGAGTAGGCTTACCTTGGTGTTCTTGATGATGGAGGAGGGTAGGAGGTCATTCTAGGGCTTGAATGAATGAAAAATAATGATTTGAACTGATATGGAGGAATATATACTGTTCTGGAAAATTAAATTTTCCACTCAGTTAAATACTGGCCGTATTTTGAAATACGGTCCGTATTCCGTATGGACTACACTGCGTCTCTTCATTAAAATGACCATAACTCTTTGTACAGATGTCCGTTTGACCCCCATAATATACCGTTGGAAAGGTATTTCAAAGCTCTACAACTTTCATCAAGGAAGTTTTCCCAAATTCCAAATAAATTTTGAAATACGGGCCATATTTTGAAATACGATCCGTATTTAACAATGTAACATCCAAATGTCAAATTCCAGAATGTTCAGAAATCTTTGGTACCAGTTTACGACTTGAAATACGGGCCGTATACTGAAATACGGTCACTGTTCATGGGCGTAAACCACCATCTTACAACTGAAGAGGAAATTTCCAATTCCCACATTCTTTATCGGGTTTTCTAAGTCTAGGATCATGGTCAAAGCTTAGGTTAAAGGTACGGGGTGTTACAATATCTCCCCCTTGGAATCATTCGTCCTCAAATGATAGGTCATGGTTAAGAATATGGCTGGACATGGCTTGAATACATGAACATGAAAGAAACATGACGTAAAACATAAGAGCTTGACATGGTTACATGGGAACATGGTCATGGATCATGAATCGAATACGTGATTACATGGAAACATGTACATGGGGAACATGAAAGCGAGTAGCGCCTACATGAATGAGAATCATGAAACATTTGTCCTCGATTTATGACTAGTGGTTAAGAATCGCTACTAACTCACGGAATCTACAAAATTTATGGCGGGACTTCGCTTTATAATTCGGACCCTCACGACATTTCTCAAACGCACATCATCGACTAACTAAAGTACCAACACACAACTCACATAGCATCTTAATACGCATGATGTGACATAACATGATTACTGAATCTTGAATGTAGCTAACATAAATACTGAGCTGGCTTGAACACACGAATATTGGTTGAATGATTACATGATTACTATACATGGGGTTTGGAAGAAATGTGTAGGCACGAATGACATAGTGCGGAAATAGGCACGAACATGACATGATTACAGGCGTGAGAGATGCGCCAACGTGGGACATAAATACACGAAGATGATGACATGAATACATGAGTGCTAAGCGTCATGAGATACGAATACGTGTAAACATGGATATCGTAACATGGGATCTGAATGTCGAAAACATGATTGTTACAACATGTGGGTTGAATACTAAGCGCGTGTAGGATTTGGATACTTAGAGACTTAATCATAGACGTTCGTATGTCACCATGGTAATATGAGATAGGAGTATGACTTAGGCTTTGAATGTAAGCGCAACTCGATGTGAATGCGACGGACTTGAGTCGTATAACAAGAATATGATCCTAACATAGGTGTTCATAAATCTCTAGCATAGGCATGACATGAATACGTCGAATCTGAGTAGAATACTCTTGAGATAAGTACCACAGGTTAAATGAAAAGTTATCTATTTGAATATAGGAATGCACCTTACTTCTGATTATCTTGTTAGCTGTTAATCATGATTATGAATACCTTAGCTCATCTTGCTCATTCTCGTGAGCGAATTATAGAGGACTGAGAGAAAAGGAATTATTAGTACTATTCATATAAGATACTTTGCTTTAGAGAATAGACATGACATGGTGCATTGTACATGGAGGACGTAACGTGGAACATGCGTACATGGGAACGTGATTCATATGGCATGAAATGTGAATAGCATGACATGGGGCATGGGACCATGAAAAATATGGCGTTTATATAAGTACCTACATACCATGGCGTATGGACTTGAGTTCATGAGTATTGAAGTAAGACTAAGGCATTAGTCTGACTTGCATAGAGCACAAGTTGCAGGCTAACTCTTGGGTACTCAGAGACGTAAGGCATGGATAAAACATTACCTTTAGAATTTAGATATACCAAAAGAATAGGACATGGTTCAACATAGCTTACTCTTATCACCATGAGTAAACGCCCTTGTTATAAATAAGGCACATGAAAGAATGGATTATAGGCATGTATAACTCGTTCCTCGAGCATCTAAGACATGGGTAGAAAGTCACTTTGAAGATAAAAATGGCATAGGTACGTCGGAAAAGATAAGGGCATCCTTTGTGCCAAGCTACGAGATCATTTAAAACATTAGCCAAAGAAATATAAGCACGAATTACATAGAATCATAGGTAGGACATCCATCTTGGTTCACCTTCATTATTATCTAACAAAATCATTGTTACGATACCGCTATAAGTGGAATGCATAGCGAAATGAATTGGGGCACGAGTATGTGGTAACATGGATAACATAATCATAGGGGTCAAGATCATCATCAGATTTGAAAAGCACTTAGATACTAGAACATGGACATGAGTATAAAAGCATGATAGATACGTGAGACACGAATACGAGTTTTTAACTTTAGACATGAGCACACCTGATGCGCGAAACATGAAAGGACATTCCCTTGCATAGCTTACTATCGTATGAAGTCTTAATTCTTGTATCTTAAACGTGGAGTGTAAAGCTCTAACTTGGGCATGATATGGGTATGAAAGGCGAGTAGAGTACGTACGGGCATTAGTACCACATAGTACATGAATTACTGCGGAATTGGAACAGGTATACCATTTGCTCTAAAACTTTATCTTTTATAACGCTATTACGATCTAGAACTTTATCTCATAACATAATTACTTAGTACTTGATCTCAACAGCATGACAAAAATCACATTCTACGCACCTTATCACACGATCTCCCCCTTAGTTCAAAAGCTGACGTTTAAAGCCTGTGGATCTCTCGAGTTAGCGATAAGTGGTCATCTAGTGGTTCGGCCAATTTCCTCTAAAATACTAACGACCCATTTCTTCGGCTTACTTCAAGCAAATCTTACTTACTGGGAAAACTAGATTATTTAAATGAACAGGCTTCTAATGTACATAACTGGCATACTAGCTTTGTCAGTCTTAAGGAAAACTCTTTTCTGATAACACTTAAAGGCTCTTCTTCTGTAGCTTGCTCTCTTACTGCTTTTACTGCTTAGATGGTTTTCTTATTTCACCAATTTCTATACCTCAAATTTAACTTAAACACTTTGGGTTCTAATACGCCTTCGGTGTATTCAGATAGTTACCCACTTAGTAGTGCTAACTTGACTAAGTAACTCAAACCGTACTTCTACTAACTTTGCTGAAAAATTCTAATTCTTGTATCTATTCAAACTTACTTACTATGCTACATTAACCACTTGCTAGCATCATATTCCCTAATTCTTCTCTGAGTACTAAAGTGAAGCATAAGGTTATTTCTAACTTTTCCTCCTTGTCTGACTCTATTCTGGGGTTGTATACTATCTTTTTAAACTACAAACATGAATCACACTTAGGAAACTTCATCTGTCTCAAATAAGGAATTGGAACAACTAACCCCTTAAACTCCCTATACACTTTCAAAAAATATACCTATTATATCATACTATACACGTGGGATAAATATTTAATCACATAACCTACCAGAGGGAATTGTCATATCTTTTATCTCATAGTAATATCTGCTTCTTGTAGTAACTTACTAACATCTTACTAACGTCATACTCTCTAGGTCTAATCTGAATAAGCTGAAATAATTTGAAACTAATACTAAAAAAAATTCAATATAAATCAACTCGTGGTTTTCTTATCGCATCGGTCCTTCTTAGTCATGTGCATAGATCATATGGCAAAAATATATATATCCTTGAAAAAGTAGAGACTTTCCTAGTATTACGGGTGATGGGCTCTTAGGCTTTTTGATTTCTGCTCAAAACTACGTGGACAATTTATGCACTGTTGCGGTTAACTTCGTAACATGCTAGCTCGTGGGGTCTTAAATATGAACCATCACCCTTATACTATAGCTTCATGGTCAAAGAGTCCAAATAAACTTACCCTATAGGGTATATAACCTACGTGTGCTACCATACCGAAATTTGTCTTTCAAATGGTACTAATACCTGATAAACACACCATGCACTATTTGGCAAGTCTTGGGTCTCGAATTTCCTTCTTGCCTACTTACACGCATTTGATACGTTCGAATTCGATGGAAAAAGAATGTTACTTCTTGCTTACAAGCTTCGTGGCACGATTAGAATAATTCACGATATATAGTCTAATAAAAATGTTACATCGATAATGATTAGATTTATATCTTTCTCATCCATTGAGACGTAACGTATTCGGTAGAATGGGAAACAACACACGAGTCCAAGTGATTTACGAGAACATAGCTCTATTGCACGATCTAGAGTTAAAGAAGTGAGACGATCTTAAATGTCTTGGTGGTAAACCTTGTTTATATGTATGGGCGCCACAGATTTGTAATAAAAAAACCGTGACCCCACTTGGACACGGTTTCATAGACTCCCTAAGACACTTGAACCTATGGCTACGATACCCGAGCTTTGTCACGCCCGAACCATGGCTGCACAGAGTAACGCGGCACTCGGGCCTTGCTTGCATGTGTCCGAGCGAACCTCATGGCTTGCTTGTTAACATGGGCATCAAAACAATATACTCTATATGATGCAATTTAAATGAATCATGAAAATGCAATTTGCGAAATAAAGTCTTGAAATTATCTCATAGCATGAAAAATCATGAAAACGTAATAGTCTGCAAGCATGAAAATATAACTGACTCTGTGAACTAACATCTGTCTATGAAACCTCTAAAACATGTACGAATACTAACTACCGGGACATGGCCACGGACTACCATAACCGAATACTAATGCAAACTCCATGTTGAACCCGAGAGGAGCGGGGCTCACCAATAAGGCGATAACGAGGTGATCTTCTGCCCGAGTGTATGCTCTGGCTTAAAACCCGTATGCACCGTGAAGTGCGGTGCCGGGCAAAAAGGACGTTAGTACATGGTGAATAGTACTAGTATGTAAAACCTGCTGAAATGAAGAACATGGCACAACATAGGTATAGGACATGAACTGAAACTGGATGTAACTTGAACATGAGCATGAAATGTGAGTAAAGTTTGAAAACAGTAAATCAATGGAAATACATGTATATAAAACTGCTTGTAACGTGGGGAATGCTATAGTATAACCGACAACATGATCTGGTACTTGCGTCTACCAGCAGAACACTCACACCTTGCCGGGGATATGAGATTTAAGTAATAATAAGCATGTAAGGATCAAAGCCCATAATGAAGGTGTTGCCTCATGCTGACAACCCTTATCCTACGGTGGCTACGTAGTTTCGGGCTATCGAGCCTTCTCGGTTAACTAAGCAAATCCCAAAAACATGAACATGATATAGTTGGCTAAGAAGCCTATGATTTTCGTGAAATAACTTGTAAATAACTTGTAATCATGATTTCACAGAAATAACTTGTAACATGGTTTCATGAAATATCTTGTAATATGGTTTCATAAGATAACTTGTCATAGTCTTGCAAACATATTCTTGATTCATGAGTAATATATATATATATATATATATATATATATATAATTGGCTTGAAAACATGATTGTAACTTGCTAGATAAAATCATAAAGTTTCATATAAACATAATGAGAACACATGAGGAAGAATTCATGATTCATGGATTAAGCTAGGGTTCCTAATAACCGTAATGGAAGATTAGGAATACAATAACGAATATAGATACAAAATTCATGTACACAAATACATAAATACGGGCTACCAATATGTTGGGTTTAATGCCCTAAGATTTGAACTTCATGGATATTAAGAAACAGAGCATGGGAAAGAACGTAGAGATTCCCACATGTGGATGGAAGTTCTACATACCTTAATTGCTCCAAAACTTGAATTAAAGACTTAAGTTTTGGAGAAGATTTCCTAAATCTTGATTCTTGAACCTTGAGATGGGTTTTCTTGAAAACCCTAGATTAGGAATAATGATTTCTTGATTAGATTATTAGAGTATATGTTAGAATTGAGTTGGAATAATTAGAGTAGGCTTACCTTGGTGTTCTTGATGATGGAGGAGGGTAGGAGGTCGTTCTAGGGCTTGAAGGAATGAAAAATAATGATTTGAACTGATATGGACGAATATATACTATTCTTGAAAATTAAATTTTCCACTCAGTTAAATACTGGCCGTATTTTGAAATACTGGCCGTATTTTGAAATACGGTCCGTATTCCGTATGGACTACACTGCATCTCTTCAGTAAAATGGCCATAACTCTTTGCACAGATGTCTGTTTGACCCCCATAATATACCGTTGGAAAGGTATTTCAAAGCTCTACAACTTTCATCAAGGAAGTTTTCCCAAATTCCAAATAAATTTTGAAATACGGGCCATATTTTGAAATACGATCCGTATTTAACGATGTAACATCCAAATGTCAAATTCCAGAATGTTCAGAAATCTTTGGTACCAATTTACGACTTGAAATACGGGTCGTATACTGAAATACGATCACTGTTCATGGGCGTTGTAGGCACTAAAATTTAATCGGACTTAAATCCACAAATAATTTGGATCATATTCTAAATTCAGGATGTCTTGGTCCAAACAAATATTATGGGCTAATATAATCGGATTAATTGATTAAGTCCAATTGTTATGGATTTAATTGAAAGACTAATTCAATTGGGTTAGTCTATCTTGTCGGACTTCACATGATGAGCCCACTCTATTAGCCCAAGGTCCATGCCACGTGTCAAATGACGTGGCGGGCCAAGTCAATCGAGACCCGATAAAATCATGCCACGTGCATAAGTGACGCGACATGTCAAGTCAATAGAAGAACCAATCAAATGTCGCCAAGTGTTCAAATGACATGGTTCAACCAATCATATACAAACCCTAGCTCTCCCCTGCAACTATAAATAGGGGTCTTCATAAAGCAAAAAAAAAAAGAAAAGAAGAAAGATACATAGAGAAGCTCTCAGCCGCAAGTCTTCCGCATGCTAAGAAGTCTTCGCTCCAAGTGGTGAGCCGCAAGTTTCCATACCTCTACGTTTATGATTAAAGCTCGGCTCCGCATTCGTAGTAAAGTATCAACAACAAGTGATCATCCATTCAAGAACAAGCAAAGCCCTTGATTGACGGCCGTATCGTGAGGAGAAGAATCAGAGGATTACATCTTTTTATTTAAGGTTTCATAAAGATTGTAACCCCCACACAAATTCTTGAAATTAAATATTACTCTTTGTCGTTATTTTTCTTGTCTTGATTATTATTTCAGAAACGAAAGATTAGTCGTTACAAATTTGGCACGCCCAGTGGGACCATCTTTACCTCTCATCTCTTCTCTCTAATGCTCGAACTTCAAAAATACTAAGATGGCTTCCAAGAAGGTCAACTCGAAATCCGCATCCGCAAAAACTACCAGATCCAAATTCTCCGTTCTTTGTTGAAAACATCCTAGATGTTGCGAGGGAGCATCGGACTGTCACTGGAACCAAGCCAAATTGCTAGGGCAACGAGTTCGCAAGCCCGGCCTGAATCTCTGTCGCCTTTGGTTCGTCTTCAAAAGGCGTGAGATCTTGCAAACACCACGAAGAAGAAGGGAGAATGTCGCCAAAATGGTGGAGAGGGTTCTTGCCCAACTTAGTTTATCTAAGCCAAGAAATCCTTCGAGCAAGCGATGATGATGTCTTGAGCCGGATCTACTCCGCATAACATGTCTGCATCTTATGTTCGCGAAAATCCGTGTTATTCTTCTTCATCTACGATGGTGATGCATGCGATGATGACCAATGCTTCAACTGTTGAAGAACAACTCGCGAGCTTGACAAAGGCAATTGGAGACTTGACCAAATATGTGCAAGATCAAGATAATCGAATTGTCAAGTTGACAGACAGGTTTGATAGTGTGATGGAGGGGATTCGAGTCATGCCCACGGAAAACGTCCTCAAGCACAAGAAAGGATTGAATCTCCCGCAAAAACAAGTGGAACATGCTTCGAAATCCAAGTTTCCTCGAAGGGATGATTCCAATCAATCAAATAAAGGAGTTCATCATGGGGACCATCAAGGATAAATATGATGTTTCCGCAAAATCATCCCTTACATATGCGAAGCCGTACACCGCAAAGATTGATAGCTTGAAGATGCCGGTTATCAACCCCCAAAATTTCGGCGGTTTGATGGCAAGGGAAATCCAAAGCAACATGTGGCACACTTCATTGAAACATGCAACAACGCTGGAACATATGGTGATTACCTTGCCAAACAGTTTGTTCGTTCCCTTAAAGGTTATGCTTTTGATTGGTACACAGACCTTGAGTCTGGTTCCATTGATAGTTGGGAGCAAATGGAGCAGGGAGTTTCTCAACCGCTTCTATAGCACAAGACGCACGTAAGCATGGTGGAACTTACAAACACTCGCCGGCGGAAGGAAGAACCGATTATTGACTTCATCAACCGATGGAGGCATGCAAGTCTAAGCGCAAAGATAGACTTAGCGAAGCTTCGGGAATAGAGATGTGCATTCAAGGTATGCCTTTGGGTCTCACCTATATCTTGCAAGGCATAAAGCCTAAGACTTTTGAAGAATTGGCCACTCGTGCTCATGACATGGAGTTAAGCATGGCGTCAGTCGGAAGTGAAGCGTCGCCGGTCTACGAATCCCGCAAAGGTAAAGACAAGCAAGAAGTAAAGAAAGCGGGGAGATATTTTTCCAAGACTGAAAACAAAGAATCCATGAACGTTAATGTTGCGCCTGTGAAGTTCACCACCAAAGTAAGCAAGAAGCAGAGCGTAAAGACAACTTCTTTGGAGGATAGAGTGAACAGAAAACCAACTTTGAAGGAGATGCAAGAGAAGGATTATCCATTCCTTGATTCAGACGTTTCTGCAATCTTTGACGAACTTCTTGGGCTGAAACTTTTTGAGTTACCCGAGATGAAGCGGCCGAATGAAGCGGGAGAAGGCGATGAACCGAATTATTGCAAGTACCACCGGTTGATCGGCCACCCTATCGAGAAATGCTTTGTCTTCAAGGATAAAGTTATGGAGCTAGCCCGCGAAGGAAAGATTTCACTTGAAGATGAGAAAGAAAGTGTAAACCAAGTTGGTGTCACAATTGGCTCGCTCAATCCAGTCATGACCTGCAACTTTGTTGAAGGATATGGAGAGAAAGACATCCCGAACATCTGTCTGGCGGAAATGTTTAAGTTTGGAGACTTCGAACCAGTTAATGTGAATGAAATATTTCAGGTTCTTACACCGAGTGATGTTGTGTCGGTAGAAGGAGGATCGTTTGAAGAAGACGAAGACCAAATTGCTCATCTTGATGACGGGGGTTGGACTCTCGTAACTCGTCGCAAGCGCCGCAAAATAGGTTCGCAAAAGGATTCAGTGAAGCGACAAACTAAGAGAAAGAAGGTGAGTAAACCCGAAACAAAAAATCCAGTTGAGCACCCAAAGAAGGAGAAAATAAAGGGGCGCTACTACCAAGAACCACGTCGGCCAATAACATTAGAAGAATACTTGCCAAGTTGGTTTCACACCAAATTCGTCATTGATGATATAAAAGCTTCATGTTGTACCGTTGATGAGAGGGAAGCGAAAAACTTGACCTCGTCATGTCCATCATCAGAAGACTCTGAAAATTCATCTCCTGAAGTGGCAGATGCGTGCATGGCCAAAATCACATTCACCGATGATGACCTTCTACTTGGCGACACACCTCATAACCGCCCTTTATTAATGATTGGTTTTGCACATGAGCAAAAGGTGAACAGAATCCTAATCGATGGTGGATCTGGAGTTAATATCCTTCCTATTCACACAATGAAGGAACTCGGAATCGCAATGGAGGATCTTTCCGCAAGTCGTTTGATGATCCAAGGATTCAACCAAGGGGGACAAAGAGCCATAGGAGGCATGTCAAAGTAGACCTCACCATCGGCAGGTCGAATCTAGTGCATGGTTGCATGTGATCGATGCAAGGACTTCGTATAATATCTTGCTCGGTAGGCCTTGGGTACATGAGAACAAGGTGATCCCCTCTACCTACCACCAGTGTTTGAAGTATCATGAAGATGGAGTTGAAAAAAGAAGATTATGGCCGATGATAATCCCTTCACCGAAAATTTGAAGCGCACTTCGCCGATGCCAAGTTCTACTTAAAGAAATATGCCGTAAAAGTTGATGAAGTTGCAATAATTGATAATGCTGAGTTTATGAACAAAAATGCAAAGGTGGTTGCTTGTAAGGAGAAGGTAGCAGTTAAGGAAGATCAAAGGTCCTCCGATGTGAGTAAGTTGCCCAACACAAATGGCGCTTCTTGAGTAAGAAAGTGACTTTTGTTCGTTATGTTCCAAAGACCAAAAAGGACGAGGGAACATGTTGGGAGGACGACCCTTCCTATCAAGCAGATTGACACAATAAAGTCATCCACGAAATTACTTGGAAGATTTGTGGCTAGCGGCTACGCCACAAAACGGCTCCTACGAAGCGTACGGATGAAGGTTTCGATCCAAATGCTTACAAACTACTTGCAAAGTCTGGATACAATCCTAGCGAACCATCAAAATTGGGGAAGCTTCCGATGGAACTGCGCGGCGAGGCAAAAACGCGAAGGTTTGGGATATAAACAACCCCTACCAGTTCGCATCTCCATAAGAAGGGTAAGTAACAACTACATCACTGCGGAAGAGGAATCTCTCACTTCTAACAAAAGGCCGTCTGTTTTTGACCGACTTGGAAAGTCGACCGCGAGAGTTTCTGTATTTGAGAGGTTAGGACCAATGAAGAATGGAAGAAAGATTCGGAGAAACCACAAGTGTATGAAATCATCCGCTTTTCCTAAATCTCAAAATATGTTCAAAGACTTCCGAAGTCTGATCCCTTCTAGGATGAGGCGGCAAACAGATCTTGTGGTCTCATGTGGAAAAGTACTGAAAGCAAAGTCGCATGTGGTGGTCTACACCAAGGAGCGGGATAAAGATGAAGAAAGTGTTGGCTCTTCATATCACGTTACTGTACAAGATGAAAGGGATACTTTATCTCCAATAAAGGTTGATGAAGAGTTCGAGGATTTTTCTTGGTGTTACCATATATCTGTCAACGATGGCGAACCTCAAGAAGATGAGGACGCTAAGGATGCTCCGCTTCGAATTTGAAGAAGGGGTAAAAACGACAGTCGACGCATTGAAAGAAGTCAACCTTGGCACTGATGAAGATCTAAGGCCCACTTATGTAAATTCTTTACTTGCAGTCGATGAAGAGAGTGCTTACGTCGAATTACTTAAAGAGTATAAGGATGTATTTGCCTGGAGTTACAAAGAGATGCCTGGCTTAGACCCTAAAGTTGTGGTCCATCATCTCGCTGTCAAGAACGGTACACGTCCTATCAAACAAGCACAGCGACGTTTCAGGCCGGAATTGGTTCCCTTGATTGAAAATGAAGTTAACAAGCTTATTGAGGCTGGTTTCATTCGCGAAGTTAAGTTCCCCACATGGATTTCGAGCATTGTCCCTGTGAGAAAGAAGAATGGACAAATTCGAGTATGTGTTGACTTTAGGGATCTCAACAATGCATGCCCTAAGGACGAATTTCCACTTCCCATTCTTTGAGCTTATGATTGATGCCACTCTTGGATACGAGGCGATGTCCTTCATGGACGGCTCATCCGGCTATAACCAGATCCGCATGTCACCTAAGGATGAAGAGCTTACCGCATTCCGCACTCCTAAAGGTATTTATTGCTACAAAGTAATGCCTTTTGGCTTGAAGAATGCTGGAGCAACATACCAAAGAGCTATGCAAAATATCTTTGACAACATCCTTCACAAAAATGTCAAATGTTATGTTGACGATCTGGTGGTAAAATCAAGAAAAAGAGTGATCACTTGCAAGACCTGAGAATGGTGTTTGACCTACTACGAAGGTACCAACTCAAAATGAATCCTCTGAAGTGTGCATTTGGGGTTACCTCTGGAAAATTCCTTGGTTTTGTCGTTCGACATCGGGGGATAGAAATTGATCAAGACAAAGTAGATTCAATCTTCAAGATGGTCAAGCTAAGAAACATCCCTGTGTTGAAAAGTATGTAAGGGAAGTTGGCGTATGTTATGAGGTTCATCTCAAATCTAGGAAGTGTCAACCGTTCAGTCGTCTCATGAAGAAAGGTGCTCCTTTCGAATGGGATCAAGCTTGTGCCAACGCCTTTGAGAGCATCAAATCTTACTTGATGAAACCTCCAGTTCTAGCGGCTCCTGTGCCTGGAAAGCCATTGATACTATACATATCGGCACAAGAAAGGTCAGTTGGAGCACTCTTATCCCAAGAGAATAGCGAAGGGAAAGAAAATGCCCTTTACTACTTGAGTAGGATGATGACTCCAAATGAGTTGAAGTATTCGCCGATTGAAAAGTTGTGTCTGGCCTTAGTCTTCTCGATTCAGAAGATGAAACACTACTTTCAAGCTCATGTAGTTCGTCTTATTTCCAAAGCGAACCCCATCAAATTTGTGATGTCGAAACCCATCCTTAGTGACCGATGGCAAGGTGGTATCTCCAATTTCAACAATTTGAGATTGTGTACGTTCCTCAAAAAGCGTGAAAGGGCAAGCATTGGCGGACTTTTTAACGGAGACCATCCGATACCCGATGAGGGAATTAAGCGATGAACTACCCGATGAGGATGCGATGGTCATTGAAATTCAACAGCCTTGGAAGATGTATTTTGATGGTCTTTGCACATCGCGAAGGAGGCTGTGTGTGATATTTGTCACTTCTCAAGGAGGTCTTACCGTATTCCTTCACCTTAACACAATGTTGCTCCAACAATGTTGCGGAATATCAACACTCATACTTGGGCTTGAAATGGCTGTGATATGAAGCCATTACAATTACAAGTCTTTGGAGATTACGAATTGGTAATCAATCAATTGTTGGTACCTACGAGGTCAAAAAACGGAAATTGCGTCCTATCATCACTATGCACAAAAATTAATTGGGTGGCTCGGCAGCGTAACTCTCCAGCATGTGCCAAGAAAGGAAAATAAGAAGGCTGATGCTTTGGCTTCAACATTGACTTTGCCTGACCAAGCGCAAATCACTATCTGCCAGAAATGGATAGTACCGCCGGAGGACGATGAAGATGAAGATGAAGAAAGCAAACTCGAGCTTCTTGTGGCCGTTTCTGAAGCTGAGAAAGTTGATTGGCGACAAACCATGATCGATTACTTGTGTTATAGCATTCTTCCCGGAGAAGATCCAAAAAGAAAGACCGAAATTCGTCGTCGTGCCCCTCGGCTTCTTTACTACAAAGATACTTTGTATCGTAGATCGTTCGAGGGAGTTTTCTTGCGTTGTACGGGAAGAAGAAGTAACTCGAAGCTATCAAGAAGCACACTCACGGAGTTTGTGGATCACATCAATACGGGCCAAAACTACACTTTCATATAAAAAGGATGGGGTATTATTGACGAACAATAGTGAAAGATTGTTTGGACTATGCGCGAAGTTGCAAAGCATGCCAATTTCATGCAAATTTTATACACCAACCTCCTGAGCTATTACATCCAACTATTGCATCTTGGCGATTTGACGCTTGGGGGCTAGACGTGGTTGGACCGCTACCAAAATCTTCTGGTGGCCACTTGTACATCTTAGGCTAACGGATTACTTCTCGAAAATGGGCCGAGGGCCGTCGCCCTCAAAGAAGTAAAAAAGGAGAATGTGGCAAACTTCATTCGAGTAAACATCATCTATCGTTTTGACATTCCTAGTTATATCATAACAGATAATGGCAAACCGTTCTCCAACAAATTGATGACTAAGATTTGCGAGCTTTTTGGCTTCAAGCAACGAAACTCGTCTATGTATTATGCTACCGCAAATCACTACTAAAAAACTGGCAAAATTCGACGGACAAAAAACCGACGGACTGCGTCGCTTTGAAAAAAAGACGGAAAACCGATGCAGTGCGTCGGTTTTGTGTATTTCTAATTTTTTTAATTAAAAAACCGACGGACAACGTCGGTTTTTTCCGCAAAATTTTGAAATTATATTTCCGCCAATTTTTTTTTACAAAAACCGACGTCCCTCGTCGGTTTTATTAAAAAAAATTAATTAATTAATTTTTAAAAAATATATTAAATAATTTATAATTCATTTTGTTTTGTAAAATATTAATAAACGATTTTTTTTAAAGAAACCGACGGACTACGTCGGTTTTAAAATTTTTTTTTTGGTCAAAGGCTGGTCAACATTTTAAAAAAATCGACGGACCGAGTCGGTTTTTCCGTCGGTTTTTTTTTAACAAAATGATAGAAACGGGTTTGGCATATCATTTGCCATCTTCCCCCCCCAAAAAAACCCACTTCTCTCTAAAATAAAAAACCCTAACCCGCCGCCCACCCCCCTCCCCACGCCCGCCACCTGCTGCTAGCCGCCGCCCACCCGCCGCTACCTACGCAGCCCAACCCCACCTACCCTAGCCCCGTTTTTAACTTGTAATTTGAGGTAATTTCTTTTAAATTAGGGCTTTTATAATTCTTTCAATTTTAGTTTTATTTGTAGATTTTAGGCCTAATGTTAGTCTATTTAGTTTTGTTAAACATCATTTGTAATGTTATTAATGTTGAATTTGTGAAAAAATGTAAACTTTATTTGACTAGTTTACTTTTCATTTTTTTTTTTAGCTTGAGATTGTTCTATATTTTATGTTCATTGTCAATGTATTTGTGTTAGCTTAGTTATCATTGTTTGTGATATTATTGATGTTGAATTCGTGCAAAAATGTATACTTTTTTTTTTTTTTTTTTGTTGGGATTGTGCTTTTTGTTAGAATCCATAAGTTAGTAGAATTTTTATTGAGCATTCAAAATTAGAATTGGTTGAGATTGTGCTTTTCAAAGTTAGAATTGTAAAGTTATAGTATTTCTATAACCTCAAAACTAAAGTGTAGACTTTATTTGACTAGATTTACTTTTCAATTTTTGGAATTGGTTGGGATTGTGCTTTTCAAAGTTATATTAAATTAAAATCCATAAGTTATTAAAGTTAGAATTGTTATTGAGAATTCAAAGTTAGAATTGGTTAGGATTGTGCTTTTCAAGGTTAGAATGTTAAGTTATAATATTTCTATAACCTCAAAACTAAAATGTAGACTTTATTTGTCTAGATTTACTTTTTAATTTTTAGAATTAGTTGGGATTGTGCTTTTTAAAGTTATATTGAAGTTATAATACATAAGTTGTTAAAGTTAGAATCCATAAGTTATTAAAGTTAGAATTGTTATTGAGAATTGAAAGTTAGAATTGGTTGGTGTTGTGCTTTCTTAAATTATTGTTAAATTTGTGAAAAAATGTAAACTTTATTTGACTAGTTTACTTCACACACACACACACACACACACACACACACACACATATATATATATATATATATATTTGCTTGAGATTGTGCTATTTTTTATGTTCATTGTCAATGTATTTGTGTTAGCTTAGTTAGAATTGGTTGGGATTGTTCTTTTTCAAGTTATATTAAAGTTAAAATCCATAAGTTATTAAAGTTAGAATTGTTATTGAGAATTCAAAGTTAGAATTGGTTGTGATTGTGCTTTTCGAAGTTAGAATTGTTAAGTCATAATATTTCTATAACCTCTAAACTAAAATGTAGACTTTATTTAACTAGATTTACTTTTTAGTTTTTAGAATTAAAGTTAGAATCCATAAGTTATTAAAGTTAGAATTGTTATTGAGAATTCAAAGTTAGAATGGGTTGGGATTGTGCTTTTAAAAGTTATATTAAAGTTAGAATTCATAAGTTATTAAAGTTAGAATTGTTATTGAGAATTCAAAGTTAGAATTGGTTGGGATTGTGTTTTCTTAAGTTATATTTTAAGTTAGAATTGTTAAGTTAAAATATATTTCTATAACCTCAATAATTTGTGGGTATATTTTTGTAGATGGATCGTATGTGGATGTATAATATAAATAATAGTGATCGTGTGGGTGTACACGATGAATTTGTTGACAAGTTTACACATATGCAATGTCACTTCACACTTTTCAAAATGAAGGGGTAATTAGGTGTGCTTGTTCTTGTTGCCGGTGTAAGAAGTATTTGAAACCGGAAGCGGTTAGGGTTCATTTATATAGTCGTGGGGCTTATGTTTTAGTTTGGATTTCATAATGGACTTATGTTTTATGCTTTATGGACTTATGTTAAAACTATGTAGAACTCGTTAATGGTACTTTTGGTTGGACATTTAAATATTTTTGAACTTTGAAGGTCTATTTAGATTGTATTTAATGTGTTTAGATAGTGGTTGATGTGTTTGATTATTACTTAGGGTGATTTTATGTGTTGTAGCTCTTTTAGAATTGATTTGGAGCATTTTAATGCTAGTTTTGAGCAGCTTTTGGTACTGGTTTTTGAGCAGGTGTGGGCGTTGAAAATGCGAATTGCATGCGAGAAATTTTCAAGAAAACCGACGCGGTCAGTCGGTTTTACGAAATTAATTTTGGAAATTTTTCGGAAATCGATTTTTTTAAAACCGACTCAGTCCGTCGGTTTTCTGGAAATTAATTGTTAAAATTTTCAAGAAAACCGACGCACAGTGTCGGTTTTGTATTTAAAATTAAAAAAATTAAATACAAAACCGACGCACTGCGTCGGTTTTTTCATAAAATTTATATTTTTTTTATTAAGATAAAAAAACAGAAATTAAAAAAACCGACGGACTGAGTCGGTATTTTTAATTTTTTTTTAATTTTTTAAAATTATTTGATAAAAACCGATGGACCACGTAAGCGACACAGTCCGTCGCAAAAAACCGACGCGGTCCGTCGGTTTTCAAAAAGCGAGGCTATGTAAACCGACGGACCGTAAAGGGTCGGTTTCCCGTCGGTTTCATTTAAAAAACCGATGCTGTCCGTCGGTTTTTTGCAACGGTTTTTGGCAGTTTTTTAGTAGTGAATGGACTAGCTGAAGCATTTAACAAGACCTTGAGCAACTTGTTAAAGAAGGTCGTCTCCAAGTCTAAAAGAGATTGGCATGATAGAATGGAAGAAGCTCTTTGGGCATACCGAACTATTCATCGCACACCGACTCAAGCAACTCCTTATTCTCTTGTTTACGGAGTCAAGCGGTCCTTCCACTTGAACGCCAAATACCTTCATTGCGGCTCGCTATCCAAGAAGGGCTCACCGAAGAAGAAAATGCTCGTCTACGCCTTGAAGAGTTAGAGGCCCTTGATGAGAAAAGGTGGAAGCTCGGCAAAGCCTTGAATGTTATCAAGCTCGTCTTTCCGTGCTTTCAATAAAAAGGTTCGCCTGAGGTCCTTCCAAGTTGGTGATCAAGTCCTGGCGGTAAGAAGACCTATTATCATATCTCATAAATCTGGAAGCAAGTTCACTTCAAAGTGGGATGGGCCATATGTTGTCCAAGAAGCCTATACAAGCGGTGCTTACAAGCTTATAGATGCAGATGGCTTGCGGATCGGTCCTATCAACGGGAAATTCTTGAAGATGTACTATCCTTGAAGCAAGATGATACTCCCCGGCCCGCATGAGTTTAAACTGTGTACGGCCCCAAAAAAAAAAAAAAAAAGTTCGCTAGGTTGAAAACCTCGAAAGAGGCGGCCTAGGCAAAATTTAGGACAAACAAAAAAAAGTCTTCTAGATTGAAAACCTCGAAAGGGGCGGCCTAGGAAAAAGTTAAGACAAAAAAAAAACATCAGATTTAAAAAAAAAAAAAAAAAGAAGAAGAAGAAGAAAGAAAGTGTAAATGCAGAAAATATGGAGAGAAGAAATATTACTTCTTCTGCTACTTCTTCCAAGCCCATCATTGAGTTTGGATCCCCATCCAGATGGATATCAGATCCAATGCTAATAGTGTCCAAATCAGCGAATTCATTATGGTGATCGTTGGACTCTTTCGACTTCCTTTCCAAACGATTCCAATGTCGATCTCCACTTGTATTACTCTCCGTCGAACTAGAGGCTGCAATGGTATTTCCAACATCGATAGGAAGAGAGGAAGGGCGAGACTTTTTGTTGCAAGATGGTGCGAGACTTGATGTTTCTTTGGCGCCCTTGTCCAATGAACTCGAAGGCTCCCTTCTTTTGAAAGTATTGTTGGTCACCTTAGGAGCCGTAGCACTTGTCTTGGAGACTAGTCGGGCGCGTTTAACTCCTTTGTCCATAGGGATTTCAACATCCTTCAAGTTTTTAGACTTAGAAGAAGTTTCAAGAGCTTGCGGAGTATCATTAAGTTGCACCTCGGACTTAGAAGAAGGATGCGATTTTTCTTTCATTCGAGTCGGGCCTCTTTTGGACAACATAGGTGTATGATCTTGCTTTGATTTTTGTGAGATAATTCGAGGACTCATTTCGAGGATTTGTCCGATTGGCTAGCCACCATTCCATGTACTCGCGAGTCATTAAAGGTGCGAACCGGCCTTCCGATGGGCGCACGCGGAATTATGACCTTTGAAGAGGTTCCAAGGCGGATCGATGAATTCCAAAGTTGCGCTAGTGTTAGCAATGTGCCATCGTATGGTCGCTCCATGAGGTCTCCAGGGATGTCTTGACAAAAACCAAATTGTCTACTAAACCTATAAGGACTATAGGACTCCACGATGAGATCTGCATCATGCCTAAGTGTAACATAGCTCGAACGAAGGCTTATGATAGTATCATTCCATGAATCTGAGAGATCGCCAGTATCAGTGAAGTATAATTCCCTACCTTGTAGCAACGCCAAATGATGGAGGTGGCGGGCATCATCTTGTTGAAATAACTTTCAGGCATCAGAAAAATTGAAGTAGTTGGCCATCTTCTCGCCAGAAATCTTGCATAAAGGTATACTCCGATGTGAGTGATTCGCACGATGATGGGTCTTAAAATACTCTCCTAGCCAGCCATATACATAGTGTATGGGGAAAATTATATTCTCCACCTCAAATCGAGAAGAGAGATCTCTCAAGCCGCGATATATGCTCGCAAGGACCGGAACCGCCAAAGAGAATTTCTCTCCATGATCCATCAAGCTCGCCACTTTAAGAACGCTAGCACGCACATAGTCAATTTTCTTTATGGGAGAACAAACTTGCAGAGCCAACATGTTAGGAAAGCCGACAAATTCGTCTCATCTCTAAGTGAGTCTTCCACTCCTAGCTCAACGAAGGGGTATGCTCCTCATCGGTTCGTGGTAAGTAATTCATGTCAATATGCCCGGAAGGATTGTGATTCAATCTTGGCTTCGTTGCACGACCCTTTGACGCCCTTTGCGGAGGCTCTGCGTACCTGCTTGGTCCTCTAAACCAAAATTTCACCCAATCATGGATGGACACCTCATGATGGCCACCTTCGGCAAGTTTGTAAAAGGCTGAAAATAAGTATAGACAGCTCTTGGGAGCCATGGTTTCCCCTGATTGTCCATTTGCGTCAATTCTTTCGCCGAAGGAAGAACTTCATCATAAAAAGATCCGTGAATGGGAAGTCCCGCAATTGTTCGTAAGTCCCAAAGTGAGATAGACATCTCCCCGACGAAAGTGGAAAGCGTATTGGTAGACGGACGCCAAAGCTCACAAAAAGCATGCAGAACGTTGTCATCATAATCATATGTAAACAAAGAAGCGTAGATGGCATCGTAAACTTTGACACGCTCCAAGACTTCCTTATAGCGAGGAAGCACATCTTCCACCCACTCCCAATGGCCGGGTGTGTAGCAAACTTTGCCGAAACCGAAGGCGGGACACTCCGGCTTGTTGAAACATCCATTGGGATGAGAAGATTCGGTGGGCGCGACTTCTCGATGAATTGCGGACTTCAACGGAGGGACGTCCATAACGGTGGCCTTGCACGAGAAGTTGCTCATGACGTCTTTGGTCTCCCTTTTAGACCATTCGGCAAGATGAAGCGTAGAAAGCTCTCCGTCAAGTGAGAAGGCACCGATCACTGGAGGTTGAACCTCCAAGGCAAGGACTTTGGCGTTCGAATTTCGTTTGTCGCTCACTATCTCTAGATGAGGACGTGGCGTATCGCGGTCACGAAAGTGCATCATCTTTGTTCAAATTTAAAGCCGTACAGATGCGCCCAAAGACCTGCAAAAGAAATTAAAAAAAAAAAAAAAGGGGACAAGTAAGTTTCGTAGAGCATGTCCAAAGCCAAGAAAGCAAAATCAGATTCTGTGGCTGGTTAAAAAAATATATACCTAAGCCAATATAGAATCAATTTGATTGTGGTTTTCGTATATGACGTAGCTCTATGAGTCTTCTTTCCGACGCCGCAAACCGTTCGTGATTGCGATGTTCCTAAGTCAAGATATAAGATTTTTCGTCAGGACGCGCAAGACTAATAAGCCAGCGAACCAGAACTCAAAGTCTGATTCTCGATCAATATCTGAGAAAATATAGATGCAATTGGGTCGTGGTTTCCGCGTGTGACGTAGCTCTACGAGTCTAGTTTCCGGAACATCAAGCGGATCATGATTTCGACGTTCCTACATCGAGATATGAATTTTCTACCATAGACGTGCAGAGCTGCGAAGAAAGTGACGAAAATTCATATTGAAGAAGAGAATTACCTGAAAGAGAGGCGTTCGAACCAACTCGATGATGCTGCAAATTGACATTAAACCACCATGATAATGCGGGGTATTTATAGATGTCAAAATCTGGTTCCTACATGGACTACACAAAGAAATCATTGTTCTAGTTGGAATCAAATTATGGAAGGTTTAGAATTATGTATGGAAAGTTTAAGTTTATGGAAAGTCACTATTCTCTCCTAATATGGGAAAGGGCTTATATATGGAAAATATAAGCTTATGGAAAGTCTCTCCTAAAATATGGAAAGGAATACCATGCAAATTACGGAAACTTTGGGATATATGTGGCGGTTAAGCTTCTATATGGAAAGTGACTACTTTGCAACATGAAATATGAGGCTAACTCGTGCAATACTAGCAGTATCCTTACCTAGTTTAATGCATATCAAGGTCAAGGGCTGTATGTTTCCTAGGGTACAGCAAATAAAAAATTAAAGGACAAGGAAAAGGATGCTTCCGTTCTCGTTGCATATTTTCTGTTATACATAGAAAGTATTTGTGTATGGAAAGTGCTAATGTATGAAAAGTCAGGTTAGGCTTATGGTAGCTACTGCGGTCGTAAAGTCTGCGTGGCGACTCAAAGAAGCTAAAGGGCTTGTTGGAATTATCATCGATTATTAGACACATCATCAAGTTGAGCTTGAGGACGCAATGCAAACAAAAAAAAATATTTGCTTCATGAATACTTCAAGTCTCGTCTTTAAAGGCCCGACAAGTCATGCACCTCAACAAGCCTTGAAGTGGGGCATTTGTAGGCACTAAAATTTAATCGGACTTAAATCCACAAATAATTTGGATCATATTCTAAATTCAAGATGTCTTGATCCAAACAAATATTATGGGCTAATATAATCGGATTAATTGATTAAGTCCAATTGTTATGGATTTAATTGAAATACTAATTCAATTGGGCTAGTCTATCTTGTTGGACTTCACATGATGAGCCCACTCTATTAGCCCAAGGTCCATGCCACGTGTCAAATGACGTGGCGCGCCAAGTCAAGTCAAGGACCAATAAAACCATGCCACGTGCATAAGTGACGCAAAGATGTCAAGTCAATAGAAGAACCAATCAAATGTCGCCAAGTGTTCAAATGACATGGTTCAACCAATCATATACAAACCCTAGCTCTCCTCTGCAACTATAAATAGGGGTCTTCATAAAGCAAAAAAAAAAAAAAAAAAAGAAAGATACATAGAGAAGCTCTCAACCGCAAGTCTTCTGCATACTAAGAAGGCTTCGCTCCAAGTGGTGAGCCGCAAGTTTCCATACCTCTACGTTTGTGATTAAAGCTCGGCTCCGCATTCGTAGTAAAGTATCAACAACAAGTGATCTGTCCATTCAAGAACAAGCAAAGCCCTTGATTGACCGCCGTATCGTGAGGAGAAGAATCAGAGGATTACATCTTTTTATTTAAGGTTTCATAAAGATTGTAACCCCCGCACAAATTCTTGAAATTAAATATTACTCTTTGTCACTATTTTTCTTGTCTTGATTATTATTTTCAGGAACGAAAGATTAGTCGTTATAGGCGTAAACCACTATCTTACAACTGAAGAGGAAATTTCCAATTCCCACATTCTTTATCGGGTTTTCTAAGTCTAGGATTATGGTCAAAGCTTAGGTTAAAGGTATGGGGTGTTACAATATCTCCCCCTTGGAATCATTCGTCCTCAAATGATAGGTCATGGTTAAGAATATGGTTGGACATGGCTTGAATACATGAACATGAAAGAAACATGATGTAAAACATAAGAGCTTGACATGGTTACGTGGGAACATGGTCATGGATCATGAGAACTGAATACGTGATTACATGGAAACATGTACATGGGGAACATGAAGAGTAGCGCCTACATGAATGAGAATCATGAAACATTTGTCTAGGATCATGGTTAAAGCTTAGGTTAAAGGTACGGGGTGTTACAATTGAGAACAATGAAATTGTTTGCCTGTGAGTGGCTATTCATTTATATTAGACTTCCACGTTCATGACTATTCATTTATATTAGACTTCCACTGATTTTGTTCCATAATTGTGATCTTAAATTTTATTTAGTTATTTATCGCTTGTTTAATTAAATAATGAAAGATTATCGAAAAAGGGCTTGACGTTATTGATTTATAAGGTTCTTCCGATGTTACTCATGACGTTGGATGCCGGTCACGTCTAGGGTGGGTTTTGGGGCGTGACAACACCCCTGACATTAAATTTAATTTTATTATTTTAAAAATATTTTTTCCATAAATTATGATTTTTTGTATTGGCATAATGATATTTATACTTTATGTTATCATGTTGTAGTGATTTTTACTAAAATATATAAATAAAGAAGGGCAAAGGTGCAAATATACCCCTCAACTTTGTGATTTAAAGCAGATACACCCTCCATTATAAAAGTGGTGTATATTTACCCCTACCGACTGCTGTTACAAAATGGTGTAAATATACCCTTTTTGCTGACGATTTTTTTTTAAAATCATTTAGTTTATTTTATAATTAAAAAAAATACCATGTGGCTTTAAAAAAAGGTCTATCCATTTTTTTTTAGTAGACATATTTTTCTTAAGCCACATGATAAATTTTTTTCCTGGTGGGTCAGGTCTGGTTCGTTTAAAAAATGGGTAGACTTATTTTTTTTAAAGCCACGGAAATATTTTTTTTTTAAAATCCCATTAGCGAAAAGGGTGTATTTGCACTATTGGTGTAAGGGCAGGGGTATATTTGGATCATTTTGTAACGACAAGGGTATATATACTCCACTTTTTTAACAGGGGATATATTTGCTCTAAATCGTAAAGTTGAGGGGTATATTTGCACCTTTGCCCAATAAAGAAAGCAAATCTTATAGAAAATAACACCGCCATAAATAGTTTCTTTTAAATGATTATGTCTGAAATTGATAAGATGGAGATTTCATACCACTATTTTCCTAAACCAACTTTATCCATTTTTTGTCATTGCCCTAAAGCAACTTTATCAATTTTTTGTCATTGCTGTTACATTTTTTGCCCTTCTCCTTCTATGAATATATAAATAAAAGTCAGCGCAAATATTAGTTGAGGTCGGGAAGGACTAATAGATCTGGAGATTGGTTATGAAGTAAATGAAGATTTTATTTTAAAGATTATCTAGGCTATTATCATTTTCTGTGTTGTTACCTTTCGCGAATAATATTTATAATAATTCTTTTTATATTATTGGTGATTTATTTGAATTTATTTGCAGAATTTTAATGAAAACTTTACTTTTGCTTATTTTATAGTAATAAAATTATAAAGAGAAGATAATGAGACATACACCCCGTAGATTCATGGGACTTATGCCTCGGCCCGTGCTGTATAAAATGTCTCGCCTCGTGCCCCCGCCTCTTTAAACACTGTTCACGACATCCTATATTTATAAGGAATAAAGCATTAGTAATTTGCTCGTTATGGTTGCACTATAAAATGTAGTTAATCTATTTTTTTATCAAGATGGAAAAATTTCACCTTCTCTAGCGCCTAATAATTTGTAACTACGTTTCTTTGGAAAAAAAAAAGGTTTGTTACATAGGAGTAATAGCCTATTTGGCCAAGCTTATATTCCCCCAAAAGTATTTATTTTTTCAATAAGTGCTTGTTTTAAAAAACGTAAGGTGTTTGGCTAAGCTTTTGAGAGAAAATAAGTACTTTTAGGGAGTAGCAGAAGCAGTTTTTCAGAAACTAAAAAAATAGCTTTTGCCCAAAAACACTTTTTTGAAAAGTACTTTTGAGAAAAATACACATAAAATCACTTTTTAAAAGCTTGACCAAACACTAATTGCTGCTCAAAAGTACTTTTTAAATTAATTGGCCAAACACAAACTGCTTTTAACCAAAAGTACTTTTTTGAAAAGTACTTTTTAAAATAAGCTGTTTTTAGAAGTTTGGCCAAACAGGCGATTATTTTATAAAATTTACAGCATATCAATTTTTCGATTATATTTTGTATAATCAAAATTAGACTTTTCGAAACCGTCCCATCATCTCGGTTTCTTTTTTATATCGGTTCAGTTCGATTAATCTTGGGTATTCTTTTTTAGAAAACATCATGTGAAAGTCACTAGTTGAAGTTAGAACACTATGATACCATGCATATTTCTGTAAGACTTTAGCTAAAACTCTCTAGACATTTTTACTATCCAAAAGATGACGAATCAATAGAAAAAATATGAAAGACGATAAGAATAAAGATTCATCCACTATTTTACTATAGTGTAAAACAATGTTAAGCAAAGACAAAAGATATAACTTAGATCACACAAGTGGGAAGAAATTAATCAAGAGGGGACCCAAAAATTGAGTCTGCTAAGATTTAAGCATCCAATAAAAAAAATTAAATCATATGAGAGGTATTTAATACCTTGTGGCTTGCTACCCAAGATAATTACTTTGTAGGTTACATGTTACTACTCGGGATCATAGAACTAACTTAGTTTCAATATATAAGAGTAGTATAATAGGTTTCGGTGTTAGGACTTTGGATGTTAACTCGATTGCCGACTTATAGTCATTTCCATCTCTCCGGTCCCAAGGTGATAATTTTAATATTTTTAAATTTAATATATAAAATATATCTATACATCAATTTATAAGGTAGATTCATTATTTTTTTTTGATTTTTTTTTTATAATATTAAAAATCTACCTAATTATTCGTCACGATTATAAATTTATATAAAAATCCTTACGAGGTGGGAAATTGGGAATAATTCTCATCGTTAAAATTTAGATAGCCAACCATCGCGGAAACAGGACCTGTGCCATGTGGTCCACCCTATTTGTCTGTGGTACGTGTTCGGTGAAATGCTTGAACGACATTGTGAGGGAATTTGAGTGAGCTTCTTGAACAAATTACAAATTCATATTAGAACTTGATGATTCTTGACATGTAGTCCCAACACACAATTGAAATCCAAGTCTTTATAGTCGTCCACTGGAGTTCCAGCAAGTTTAACTCACGCGGACGCAGTTACAAGTTGGGTTTCAGAAAACGTTATCAAAATTTGGAATATCAAACCCACACAAAAAAAGAGCCAGAAATCTCAAAATGGAATGTTGGGTACCATTGTTTGAGATATTCTTGAACTCCCCTTGTCCAGAAACCCAAGCATCTCTATGGTTACAACAATCTTTCAACCAGCCTGGCCCCACCACCATTTCAACATCCTCCTTCCTTTCACTCCTCACCAAACCAACCCACATCACCATAACAGATTCTTCTTCTCCATCTCATACAAAACGGTAATTCATTCATTTGTATTGGCTCTTATTTTACCAAGGGTCATTTGGTTCGTTGACTAAATTATCTCCGCATTATTGACTAATTTATATCACCTGGGAGGTGAGATAAAATAATTATTCAATTTGATTATCTTACTCTCCTTATTAGTCCGTTTTAAAAAAGTATGTCTATCTCTTTTTTTTACAACTCTCTACTCACATGGCATGATCACAAGATTAAAGGATATTTTGGTATATTCTGCATATTTTTAATTTAAGACCACCAGAGTCAAAAGTCTTGTTTAATTTATTAAACTCCGTGTCAAGTCAAAACAAATTGAAATAGATGGTACCAAATAAGGTATAAATTTAATCCCAAATTTAGTCCCGATATACCACTTACCAAACGACGCCTAAGAGCTTAAAATTGAGGCATACTTGTTTAACAGTTTAACTTCATGTACAATTGAACATGGATGAGTTGGGGTTGTGTTTTTCTTGATTTTATTTTTCTCTAGGTCTAGTTACATGTAGTAAAATTTGGAGTTATGATTGGTTTGGCAGGGTTATGTGGATACAGACTCTACCAAATGCAGTTCAAGCCCGTGTTTTGTCGTTTCTTCGTTATGATTGCCGGAGATTTTGTGAAAGCGAATTGTGTCAGCTCGCAGAAACTATGTTGAAGGAGGGTGAAAAGCTTGATTTTTGGGTAAAGCGGGCTGCACATCAGTTGCTTGACGTTGTGTCTAGGTCTAACTACGAATGGTTTTCTAGCTTGAACTTGGATTCTGAAGAAGAACAAATGGAGGATGAGTTTAGGTCACTACCCGATTGGCTTAAGGATGATGTCGATGAAACTGATTTGATGCTTCCGTGGCTGCCTATATCGCAGAAACAGCTCAACTTGGCGATGCAATTCAGTAGTTGTGGAGAAAATGATGATCCTATGATTGAATTTGAAGAGGGTAAACGAGAAATTGAGGAAGAAGTGGTTGAGGAGGTTGATGAAGTGATTAAGGAGGTAGATGAGTTCTTGAACCCTCAAGTTGAAGAAATGGCGGAGCGCTTGAAAGACCGGTTGTTGTCTCTTCAGTCTACTGCTAAGGCTGTGGAATTGGCTGGGGAAATTCGGGAACTTTGTAAAGGAGGGAGTCAGTCTTTGGCTATTTTGGGTAAAATTGAACCTTGGAGAGCTGATGATGAGATTACTTCAGTTTTAGTGTCCAATCTTCTAGACGGGAATGAAGATGAACTTGGTTGGCCGAGTCGCATTCTTTGTTCTGTTATTCTTCCCAAGTTGTTGGTTTTGAAAGAACCAGCTTCTCGTGTGTTACTAACGGCAACAATAGAGTCCTGTAAAGTTCATCAGCGAGCTGCAGAGTATGCGCTGCTATTGCCCCTGATACTTAGAACAGAAGGCATAAATAGCCCTATTTGTGATGTGATAACAAGGATAGTTAGAGAATCTTTGCACCAAGGCCATGTTTCTGCCTTCTGCCAGAAACTTCTCAGTAACGAGGACGATCTGAAGAAATTCATCTGCCTTCCCTGTCATCAATCCTTAATTGGCAGTAAATTGGTATGGACGGATTCATTATTCAATTTGATGCAAAATATCGTAAATCATAACATTCATTTGACTCAAGACTCAATCGATAGACTTGTTCAGCATGCTTGGGAATCTGCTGACAGGTTTTCAAAGTCTTTGAAATTTGGAAACTTCCTATTATGTTTTGTCACCAAATGTGCTCCTATGTTGAAATCTCAAAAATCCTTACTCACAGAAGCCACTCAGCATACAAATACTCTGGTGACCAAATCTGTGTTGTCAAAATTGTCTACTTTGTAAGTGGTTCTATACCTTGTTAAACGAAGAGCTTCGTGAAGTGCATTATTGTTCTTTGACTTGGATCATCTTTTTGGACCTAGTTTCTTTAGGAAGCTACTATGGCGATTTTCAAACAGGTTTGGTAGGAATTAACTGGTTCTATATACAGATGGTATTTCTTAATAGTTTTTACTGAATCAAAAAGCTGTATTTTCAGTAGTAGTTTGTTTTGATCACTGAAAATCCCTGAGGGCCAGTAGCGCACGATTCAGAACTGGTGAGCAATGGGCTCACTACTCTACTGTCTACTCTTCTCCCCATTTAAATACAGGTTTTTGTGTGGGGTAGAGTTCAAACCCGTGACATGCGCCTCCCCCACACATCATGCTCCGCACTTGCCGACAAAAGCTCTGGGGCCTATTTTTCAATAGTAATTATTATGAAATTAATACCCTTATGTCATGAAATACAAGAGAAGTGTTCTTCCTTGTCTTGGGTTTGTATGGATTGAAAAACCAAGGACGGATGTTGAACAATCCTGTGGACAAACCTAACATTTGAATGGAGGACATGTGAAAGAGAGTGTTAGAAACACTTCCACCCCCAACACCCCCCTCCCCCCGCCCCCAATTTTGTGTTCCTTAAATCTGTTTCAAGAAGGCGTGGGTGTATCTCAGACTAAACATAAGTAATTTAAAGTATTCCGAGTTGGCAATGGGTCTTCAGCAGGAATTTGCATTTGAGTCTGCGTATGATGCTGTCTCACTGTTGTTAGATAATAAAATTCAGTGAATTTAGTCTTATACATATTATTCTTCGTTGAAAGATTTTTATGCTCACGGGCGATAGGTAATGGATAATCATCTATCAGCCGCTACCAGTACATGCTCTGTGGAGTTAGTTTTCTTTAACTGTACAGCCAAAACATTGATCAAATTATTTTTGCTCCTGTAAGAGTCATTGGTCTATGTGTAACAGCTTTTCAAAGCAACCCTAACTTTGACCTTAAAAACTTTTAATGCAATCTTACATGATAAAGGAAGCCTATATACATTAGCTTCTCTTGAACTTTAACCACAAAGAAAGCCCAAAATGAAAGAAAGAAAAAAAGAAGAAGGGGAAAACAGAGCACTCAAATGATAAGTAACAAATACATAAACTTGGAACGAATAATCATTCTTTTTCAAGGTGAAGTCTTAGTGCCCATTGGCCAATGTTTTCACCCCATTGGCCAATATTTTTGCAGACTCAAATCTGGGGCATTTTTCCGCAAATTTTGTTTTGGAATAAAGATTCAGATAATCTTGAAAGCGGAGGTGACAAGGATACAAAAGCTTTGGTGCTGGAGAAATGATGGCCTCACCAGCAGGGTTGTAAAAGGTGGCAATGGAAAGTCTATTCCCATCCTTTTCAGCCATCACTCGGTGTTGAATACTCTTATACATCCCATTGCTCAAAATTTCGATCTGGTCACCAATGTTTACAAAAATTCTGTTGTTCTTGGAAGGTGGAATATTCACCCAATGTCCGTCTTTGAAGAATTCCAGACCTGGAACTTGTTCGTCTTGGAGTAAGAGTATGATACCACCAGCGTCTGTGTGCTCGCGCAATCCCCTGACCAAATCAGGGCGAGGACATTGAGGATATATTGCCACTTTTGTTCCAACACATGGACCTTTGCTCCCTGAAAATGCTTCTTTGATGTAACTCTTCTCTAGGCCAAGGTTCTCACACATTAGTTCTGAAAGATTTTCTGCTAGCTTGATCAGCTGATCGATGTAGTCATCTACTGCTTTGCTGCACACAACATAGTTCAAATGTGAAATTCAATAATGACACAGATAGGCTGTACGTGTGTGCTCATTAATTCTATTATAGTATTTATTGAACTGTTGAAGCTTTATGCTCTGGTGGTGTTGTCTTACCAAAGATCCTTTGAGAGACCTTGAATCTCATAGATGTTAGAAGTTGGACGATGCCAAAGAAAGAATGTACTTTCCCAGTCTGTGTTGCTGATGGTTTCATTCTTCTTTAATGTCATAGGTAGCTCCGATTCATAGAAGCGTTTCCTCATGTTGGCTTCATAGTGCTGATTTACCAGCTGCTTCACATTGTCCATCAAGTTAGTGTCAATTCCATGGTTCTCTATCTGCATAAATTGAACATCGTATCAGTATCTTATGAATAAAGTAACACTACTACTGCTACCACTACTTAACATCGGAAATAAACACTTCATTTCTTACCATAAAGAAGCCCCATTTCTCACAAGCCTGATGGAGAAGTGCCATGGTTGCACTTCTCTCCTCACCTTCAAGCTTACTGAAGTCGATTACCGGAAACTCCATTGTCTTGTTTGCTAGTTCAGTATGAAGGAAAGGAAAGTAATGTGAAGGAAATGAACGTTTTTGGCGGACCATATATAGCCGTAGGAGTAGAATATTTTTACCTGGTGGGGCTAATAAAAAAACAGTTAGATTTGAATAGCCGGTAGTCGCAGTTAAACCTAGGAGAAATTATTGGGTGCTTTGGGATGAGAAAAGAATAGTAGTGTGTCCAAATTCACTTCATATCAAAATTCATGTGATTGGTGCTGTTATTTTATGTTTTGACTAGTCTGTAGCCCATTTTTGTCTTACAAATTAACCTTTGATATGTAGGTAAGAAGTTTCCTGATAAAATGCTTTCATGCCACATAAAAATTCCTTGCATGCATGTGGACTTCTTTTCTCTTCTCTGAATTTTGTAATGGTCAACTTGGACTTGTTTATGTTCTTTTAGTAATCTACGGTAGTTGGTGTTTCCTAATATATTGCAATTTGCTGTTTTCAAGAAACCAGGGGCAGTGGGTGATGGAAATAATTTAGCATAGGTAATTGAATGGTACTACTAGATTCCAATGGGCGGTTGTGGTTTTAAAACTTATTGGATATGACTTGTTTTCAAACTAGCTGTTTTAATCATTTTTTTAAGATGTCAATTTGAACATTATGCTGAACAAATATCCTAACTGAACTGTGTCTTTGTTATTTGTGATTTCTAGCGTTTACCAATTGGCTTTATGTTTGCTTAGATGTTGACATGTAAGTATTCTCTTCAAAGGCATTGAGATACTTTCCCTGCCTCTGTTCATTTAAAAATAGGAACCTGGTTTTGTTTAAACTTGGTGTTGTTTTCACTCCCAATGAGGATCTAATGAAATGAAAATGACAAATATAGAATGCACATCTTGGGGACTGTTCTGATTAGATTAAGAACCGCTTTTTTCCAAGTGACTAATTTTTCCTCCACGAAGAAGGATTATAAATTTAACACAAGCCTTTGAGGGTGCAAGGCTAGCTGGTTCACGTAATAGTACTTCCACCGTCCCATTTTATTGAGGTCGTTTGACGGGTTACGGAAGCTAAAAAATTGAACAAAACTTTTAATACGTAAGTCAAATATATGTGAAGAATTAAAATTATCATTTTAAATAAGTGTGGTGAAAGTTTTATAGATCTTTTTATTTTGTCTCTCTTTATAAAAGAATGAAATTTTATATCAAGTTAATCCGGATAAATAATCATGTAATTAAGGGGAAAATGAGTAGATTAAATAGTTTTCAAAAAAGAGGTACGTATTTTTTCTTTTTCAGAAAAATTTAAAAAAGAAAATTGTGTCACATAAAACATGAAGGTGTAATAACTTCTTACTTGACGACTAGCTATAACTTATTTCTATATATATTCAAATATTCGAAATGATTAGTTAAGCGAATGATTTTTTAGTTTTTCACGGGTCATAATTCACAAGTCTAGAGCCTGGTAAAGGCAATTGAGATTAGATTTCAATTGTATAGGAGAACATTTAGCATATTAAAATATGTCTTTTATATATATATTTATTGGCGAGTCTAAGAGAATCCACTTTGGCGAGTAATATATTTTGGCGAGTCTAAGCGAATCCACTTTGGCGGTAGATAAAAGGAGGTGCTATGATTTTCACTTGGGCATTCGGGGAATGATAATAAGCTCTTTCAACTATTTTTTATTTGTAGCATGACAAGACAAAGAAAACAAAGAGGAAACATGAAACAAGATATAAAACATTATAGTTCTCGGAGGGTATCAAAAGTTTATGAAGTAGTGCTTATGAGAAAAGACCCAAATCATTCCTCATCTTTGGGTTTAGACACAAATTTATCCTTATTTTTTTATATGGGGCACTAAAAGTCCTCATAGTTTGCTAAATTGGTGCACTTTTAGTATCTCCAGTAACTAATAGTTAACTTTTAACAGAAAGAGTAGCTCATGTGCTTCTTATTGTACTCTTTTGACACAAAATTCCAACTCACAATTTAACTAAACACAATTCTCATATTGTTTTTCAAATCTACTCGCAAATATTCACAAATTGTCCATTCTTGGCTCTAAATACCAAGAACCATTTGAAATATTATAAAATAACCAAAGATGGGTATTGTTTATAAAAGAGTAAAATAATGTTATTAGCAACCATAAAAATTTTAAGGTAAAATTACTCAAATGACTACCTTATTGTAGTTTCCTACCATTTGTAGCTATCCTTTTAAATATTATCATTTATAGCTACATTTTGGCAAAATAGTGTATGTTTTTGCGTGTATTTGTTGCCAACAAATACATGAGAACACGGTAAAAAAAAAAAAAACAGGATCCTTGATTTTAGCCTTTAACGGTGGAGCTATTAAATTAGATATTAATATTATTTTTTTGATGTATTTTAGTGATTTTTTTTGTTTTTGCTATAATGTATTTCCGTATCTTTTTTTTTAATGTATTTCAATGATTTTTTTTTTTTTGATGTATTTTAGTGATTTTTTTTTTTGATATATTTCAGTGGCTTTTTTTGATGTATTTCAACTACATATGACGCCAAATACATTCAAATTTTCATGCATTTGAATGGATTTCAACAAATACATTCAGATACAAGACAAAAAAATTCAAATACATGACAAATACATTCAAAAACAGTGTGTTTGGCTATTAACAAAATACACTAAAAACTACACTCAAAAAATACAAAGACAAATACATTCAAAAACAGTGTATTTGTGAGATGTAGATTTTTTGAATGTATTTGTATTTGGCTTTTAATAAATACACACAAACAAAACCCTAATCTCTCCACCACCACCAAAACCCTAATCTCTCCACCTCCACGTCATCTTCTCCGCCGCCATCTCAAAATCAGTGCCATCGCGGCCACCACCAAAAATACACACGGCCAGATCTGTGCCATTGCCGTCTGCATCTTCTTCTTCCTCACCGAGTCTTCATTGCCGCCGTCTGCATCGTGTGCCATCTCAGGCCACTCAAACACCCGCCGATCACCGGATAGAGTGAAAAGAGAGAGAGGGGTGAGCACAGAGGGAGAGAGAGAAGAGAAAGGGTCGGCGCGGTCGTGGTGGTGGTGGTTGAGAGAAGGGGAGAGAGATTTTTTAGAGTTTTGAGAAATGAAAAATCTAAAATGGATAGTGATTGGGAAAAAAGAAAGATATATGTATTTGGGTATGTACTTTTGATATAACTACCAATTGTAATTTAGAAAAGTTAATTATCTACTAAATATAATTAAATAAAAAGGTAGTTAATATTAATAATTAGGTTTTAAAAGAAGCTACAATGAGTAAAAATTCCAAATTTTAACTCCTTTTGTAGATGGGCTTTCATGTCAGCGTTGCTTGCAAATACAAACAATAACCTACTGACTTTTTTACCAATTTTCATGGCAGTAAAATTCTGCAAAACATATTAAGGAAAGGGAGGTCAATCTAATAAAAATTACGAATTATAGTCATCATGATGATTATGTCATGATAACAACAAAAAGAGAAGTAGTCTATTATCTTAAGGCAGTCGATATACTAGTATCGGCTAAGTATCTTTTTAGCCTTCTATTATTTCTTCTTTTCCCATCTTTTCTTAGCTGTGACTTTCACTGAATCAAAAACAGAAAAGAATAAGAAAAGTAGTAAAGTTTATTTTTTTGAACTATTTAAATTACAATCTTCATTTCTTTCTTTTATTTTCTCTTTTATTGAAATCCTTAATTATGTTGCAACTAATGTGGTACTCGCGTAATGTCATATTGCTTGGAATTGGTGCTAGAACTGCTAATTTGGTAGTGGAATTGCTGCTGCAATATTGAAAGAAAAAAAAGGTCTACTGAAAGTTCACAGCCAATAACAAAAAGTGCACCAATATAATAAACAAGAAGGATCGGATGATTATTTGTGCTCCAAGTGAAATAACAGGGATGACTTTGAGTCCAAGTCCAAAGATAACGAATTATTTTGGGCTTTTCCTCTAGTTGATATACTAATCTCTAGTGCTGATAAATTGGGGGATTTGATTGAGTTGAAAGTAAATTGACAAAAAGGTAACAAAAATCAACCCACTCATATTTCATGCAGATCAATGAGTGATTAATCAACGGCCAACGGGATAAAGATGAGTTGATATATATATAAGTGGACAATTCCACGTACTTTCCTAATCTGGCTCCTTCCTAGACTTTCGCTCAACCTTCCTCACAATTTAGATCCGCTTAGCAACGTAAGTCTATTTGCAAAGTCTTTTTCTGTCTCTCTAGCTCTACGAAATCTGGTGCACAGTAACAATTTGCTCAAAAAGGAGTATTTTCTCCATGGATCCTCCGGCCAGAGCTCCGCCAGAATAAACTAATAGACCACCCGAACCCCTAGCTGGGGGCGACAAGACTACGGAAGAAATTTCACAGAAATCAAGATATGTGATTGTTGTTGCGATCCCTGAACCAACTTCTATTTTTCTCTAAGGAATTATTAGTAAAATCTCGAATGAACACCCACAATGGAATGTCTGCTGAAATTTTAAAGAGGATGATTATTGTGGAGTCATGCTAGAGGAATCTTGTCTGACATTAGTGGCAGATTCTTGGGAGTTAGAACACAAAATCACCGCATAAGATCTTCTTTCGTTGAACAAATCTCTCTCAAAAATATGACTAAGATAGGAGAATATGATTATCGCAGTGTCTTTATTGATTTCACTAATGACGAAAACTTTGATACTGTTAGATTTAACAGAATTATGATGATTGATGGTATGCAAATGTAGTTATCGAAATGGTCTCTGGATTGAAAACCTGAAATAGATAGCCTCATAGTTCCTATATGAGTGTTACTTCCTGAACTTCCATACCACTGCATAGTTGGCACTACGTGAAATAAATCTTTGATCCTGTTGGACCCCTCTAGTGCTAGACAATGCTTCTAATAAGAAAATTAGATCGGGAATGGTCAACTGAGAGTTGAAATAGATCTCACAAAATCAAGACTAAGCTTTATTTGAGATTGATCTTGTGAAGAAAGACCCCAGAAAAGCTACGTACAAAAGATAGAATATGAGACTCTCTCCAAATCACAAAAACAGTTACACCACATGTCACAATACGTAAAATAACAGTGACAGGCCCACATAATCAGAAGTCATACCAACCTAAGAGTATATCCATCCCAACATCATGTCTGGAGACCTAATCATGCTTTCTCGTATCAATTCTACGCATACATACGTTTCACTAATCAAAGTCTAACTATAGTAAGCCGTAACCTACCTCAAATGCCGAACAGGAGTCACGTACTACTCCAACTGAGCCTTTCCCTTCCGAAGTACTTCAAAACGATCGAAGTCTAATATTAACAGTGCTAAGTAAGTAAATAACCATAACATGGCAACTAGTTGGAAAGATAAATAGGTGGATAATTACTTCAAAATACCCAAAATACCCTTATCAACTCACGAGGGTAAAATCAAAATTTAGGGTGAAATTACACTACTCATAGTCTCATTAGTCATTATCCTTAATTTCATGGAGTTCTAACCACAATTGGTCTTTCACTTTCATCAATTAAGCAAAAAAAAAAACCAATTTAGTAAGAACCCTAAATTCATGAATTGATTCCAGAAGCCAAGAGAGATTCAATCCTAGAATCTATCAATCCACAATTATAGATGATAGAATCAGTATTTAGAACAACAATAACTAAGTAGATTAGAGGGTTAATGATTAATGACCTAGGTTCCGTAACCTACCACCATCAATAATCATTTACCACCATGGATACTAGTATAGGAAAGTTAAATGCAAGATTAAGGGTTAAGAACTTATGCCAAGATGATTCCACCAAAAGCTCTCTTAAAATCGCCCTCAATGCTCTTTAGACTTATGTTTTTGGTGAATGGAACTAATTATTCGAAATTAGGAATAAAAACAGGGATTCTGGTTCAGCGATTCACGCTAGGGCGGACCATTTCCGCTCCCGCGATCCCGCCTCAGTAGATTCCCATTCGCTGGGGCGGAATTCATTAATTACGTCATCTTTCCGCTCCTGCGGACCAAAGCCCACTGGGGCGGATCCGCAGAGGTGAACAACCTCCGTCAGGGCGAATCCACTCCGTTGGGGCGAGACACCAGAACTCATCTGGTTCCGTCTAGTCTCAACCCAAAACCCCGACAACTATTCGGGCCTCCCGAATGTAAACAAAACATGCAGACGTAAGTAAAAATATGCTACTAACCATCCGTGACCTCGAAATTCTCTACGGAGGTCACGTTGACTTGGTCAACCCCCAAACGGCTAAAGCCACGTTTCAAAACAAGTACCCAAAATGCACCCAGAAGCTTTGGGAACCGAATCAACCACCCTACCAAGTCATAAACGACCCTCCAGACCTCACAGAATCGACAGAATTCTGAAAAAGGTCTATTTACCAAAAGTCAACTATTGGTCAAACCCTTTCACTTAAAGGTTCTAATTATTTCAATTCTCGCCAGAATCGCCTAGTAACCTCGGGAATTGGGTCAACAGAGGTAAAATGGTCAAAACACACATAACGAACAAACGGGTCATTGCATTAGATACCAATTAAACAACCGTTCGTCCTCGAACGGATAAGGAATGGATCGAAGGGAAAGGTAGCTGACTGGGTGAAAAGCTGGGGATATCTACTACACATATCAGACTTGGTCTCCCAAGTAGCCTCCTCGACTGGACGATGCTTCCATTGATCCTTCACTGAAGCTATTTCCTATGACCTCAACTTGTGAACCTATGTCCAAAATGGCTATCAGCTCCTCCTCATAAGACAAATTCTGATCAAATAGAACTGAATCCCACTGCATGATATAAGAACCATCCGAATGATATTTCTTCAGCATAGACACATGAAACACCGGGTGAACACCCGACAAAACTGGACGTAATGCCAACTCATAAGCTACCTCTCCCACATAACGAAGAATCTCAAATAGACCAATATACCTCGGGCTAAGCTTTCCCTTCTTCCCAGACCTCATCACACCCTTCATGGGAGAAACCTTCAATTGAACTTGCTCTCCAACCATGAACTCATGATCTCAAACCTTTCTGTCCGCATACTCCTTCTGTCTGCTCTGAGTCCCTAGAAGCTCCTCCTGAATTACCTTAACCTTATCCAACGACTCCCTCATAAGATCGGTACCCCAAGCTCTCACCTCAAAAGCATCAAACTAGCCAATCGGAGATCGGCATCTCTTCCTATATAACGCCTCGAATGGAACCATATCGATACTCGAAAGATAGCTGTTGTTGTACACAAATTCTGCCAAAGGTAAGAACTGGCCCCAGCGACCACTAAAGTCGATCATACAAGCTCAGAGCATATCCTCTAAAACCTGAATCGTCCGCTCAGATTGGTCATCTGTCTGAGGGTAAAAAGCAGTACTGAGATCCAACCGAGTTACCAACTCATCCTGTAAAGTCCTCCAAAAATGAGACGTAAACTGAGTGCCTCTATCTGAGATAATGGAAATGGGCACTCCATGCAATCGAACAATCTCAAGGATATTGATCTTGGCCAACTTCTCTACATTGTAGGTAATCTAGACTGGAATGAAATGCGCAAACTTAGTCAACCTATCAACAATAACCCAAATCGAATCGAACTTGCTCAAGGTCTTTGGAAGACCAATAATAAAATCCATAACTATCCTCTCCCACTTCCACTCAGGAATGGGCATCCTCTGGAATGTACCCCTCAATCTCTGGTGCTTATACTTAACCTGCTGGTAATTCAAACACTGAGAAACGAACTCAACAATATCACGCTTCATCCTACCCACCGATAGTGCTGTCTCAAATCACGGTACATCTTGGTAGCACTAGGATGAATAGAATATTTAGAACTGTGAGCCTCCTCTAAAATCAACTTGATCAAGCCACCAACCCTAAGGACACAAACACTACCCTTAATCCTTAAAACCCCATCACTATCCATAATGGCCTCCTTGCACAACTTAGCATCCTGAAACTACTTTGCCCTAATCTGATCCAGAATTGATGACCTCGCCTCAACACAAGCCAAAACTCGGCCAGAATATGATATATCAAGTCTCACCAACCTATTTGTCAAAGTCTGAACATCCCTAGCCAAAGGCCTCTCCTCAGATACCAATCGGGCCAAACTACCTATACTCACAGCCTTTCGGCTCAAGGCATCCGCCACCACATTAGCCTTGCCCGGATGATACCAAATAGTCAAATCATAGTCCTAAACAACTCCATCTATTTTCGTTGTCTAGAGTTCAAATCCCTTTGATTGAAAACATGCTGAAGGCTACGGTGATCGATGAAAACCTAACAATGGACCCTATACAAATAGTGCCTCCAAAACTTCAAAGCAAAAATTACTGCCGCCAACTCCAAGTCATGGGTGGGGTAGTTCTTCTCATGAACCTTCAATTGCCTCAAAGCATAGGTAATAACCTTACCATCCTACATCAGAACACAACCCAAGACTATACGCTAAGCATCACAATACACGGTGAAATCTTCCCCTCAACTGGTAGAGATAGAATGGGAGCTGAAGTCAATAAGGCCTTGAGCTTTTAGAAGCTCTCTTCACACTCATCAGACCACTGAAAAGGTACATTCTTCTAAGTAAGACAAGTCAAATGGGAAGCTATCGAAGAAAATCCCTTCATGAACCGACGATAATAATTGGCAAAACACACAGAACTCCATATCTCAGTCACTGAGGTGGGCCTAGCCCAATCTCGAACTACCTCAATCTTCTTGGGATCCACCATAATCCTGTCCTTAGACACAAAATGCCCCAAGAATGCTTCTAAATCGAGCCAAACTCACACATAGATAAATTAGCATAAAGCTTTTTTTCTCTAAACAAACCGAGAACAATCCTCAAGTGTTTCTTATGATCTTCCTTATTGCACGAATACACCAAAATATCATCAATGAAGACTATGACGAAGGAATCCAAATATGGCTTAAAAATGCCATTCATCAAGTCCATAAAAGTTTTTGGGGCATTGGTAAGACCAAATGACCTAACGAGGAACTCGTAATGACCATAACAAGTCTTAAAGGCTGTCTTGGAATATCCTGTCCTGGATCTTCAACTGGTGATAACCTGACCTCAAATCAATCTTAGAAAATGCAGAAGCTCCCTGAAGCTGGTCAAATGGATCATCAATGCGGGGAGTTGGATACTTATTTTAAATGGTGACCTTGTTCAACTGGTGGTAATCAATACACATCCACATCGACCCATCTTCTTCTTCACAAAAAGCACGGGAGCGACCCAAGAGGAGACGCTCGGTCTAATGAATCCCTTGTTAAGAAAGTCCTACAACTGTTCCTTCAACTCTCTCAACTCCGTTGGTGCCATCTGATATGCCGGAATAGAAATAGGGTGAGTCTCCGGCTCCAAATCAATACAAAAATTGATATCACGATCGGTTGGCACACCTGACAAGCCCGTGGGAAACACCTCCACGAATTTGCTTACCATAAGAAAAGACTCGAGTGACAGAGTGTCAGCACTGGTATCATGAATATGGGCCAAGTAGGCCAAACATCCTCTATCCACTAACTTCCTGGCTTAAAGAAATGAAATGAGCTTCTTCGGGGAGGGACTAGGGGTACCCTTCCACTTAACTCTAGGAATACCCAGCATAGCTAGTGTGACTGTCTTGGCATGACAGTCCAAGATCGCATTATAGGGAGACAACCAACTCATACCAACATCAAAATCTACCATGTCAAGAATCACCAAATCTACCCACGTGCCATAACCCATAAATATAACCCTTACAAGACCGATAGACTTGATCTACTATAACAGAATCTCCGACCAGAGTAGATACATGAATAGACACTGCAAATAGATCATAAATCATATCCAAACCTATCGAGAAATATGTAGACACATAAGAGAAAGTAGAACCCAGGTTAAATAACACTGAAATCGCCCGGTGACAGACTGAGATATTACCTGTGATAACTGCATCGGAAGCCTAGGCCTCTGGCCTGCCAGGAAAAGCATAGCAATGAACCCGTCCGCCACTAGCCTGCGAACCTCCACGACCACTCTGACCCAACTGAGCACCGCCTTACTGGGCTGATGTCCACCTCTGCATGACTGAGACCCTCCTCTACTAGGCTAGGTGCCACCTCTACCAGATGTTTGGCCACCCCGCCCAGGCTGTGCACTGCCTCTACCATATGATCCACCTCTTCTAGCAAACGAAACTAGAGCCTTGACAGTGTGATGCTGAGTACTCTGACCACTCTATCTGAGTCGGTGATAGTTTATCTTGAAGTGCCCCAGCTCTCCACACTCATAACTTACTCGCTCCAGCACAGGCCGTTGAACAAAAATTGAAGAACCTGAATACCCACCACTATTAAATAATATGGAATATGACCCCACTGGCTGCCCTGAAGAATAATGACTGGGCTGTTAAGACACTCCAACAGATGTCTGCATAGCCGACTGAATAGGGCAATCAGAACAAATTTGGGAACTCTGCCCATATTGGCCCTACCCTCTGGAGAATGAGCCATTGAATTTGTCGCCCTTACGGGCCCTCTAATCATCACTTTTTCCAAAGCTATCCTGTCTCACTGACTCAACTGTAGTGACATGATCCACTACTGTAAGAACTCATCTGGTCGTTATTTAATATTTCGCGAACCCATGCCCAATCTAGGTCTATGTTCGTAAATAATAAGTCCCATGGGGTGTTTTAAGGAATAATAGTGAAAAAAATCAGTTTCAGGGAGAGTTAAAAAATTATGGGCTCGGGACAGAATTGGACCCTTATAGCGACCAAGGGACCGCCACAGCGGTCCCACTATAGTGAGCATCGACCGCCACAGTGGGCGAGTTGGGGCAGTAGGCTCATTTTTTATACTCAGTTTATATTTCACCCTTTTTTTTAATAAAAGACCTCCCAAGGCTGCTATTAGGTTTCCTAAAGAAGGAAAGACCCTTGACACCAAGAAAAGAGGCTTTTCCCAACATTCTCCACATCGTTCCCCACAATTATCATCTCTCATGGATTCGGATAAAGGCTAAGAAGGTGAGCAATTCATGGAAATTCAATTAGCGGTTCGTCAACGAGGTAGGTTATGGTTTACTTGAGTTAGACTTTGATTAGTAAATCGTATATACATGTAGAGTTGACGGGAGATTGTATGATTAGGTCTTCGGACACGGAGTTTGGATGGATATATTCACAATTTAATGAAAGTTATGTCTAAATAGTAACTAGGGTAACAACGAGTGTTTAATTGAGTGTCGAAAGCAACTATTGTTTATAGGTTTATGTTACGTGAGCAGTAGGATTAATTGTCATGATTAAAAAAGGGGTATTGTGTTGTTCAAGATATGTATACCTAGGTAGACGTGATTTCCGTATTTATTTCCAAGTTATTGAAATATTCATATGATTGTCGTTCTTGCAAATCAAGAGGATTGAAGGAAGGTATAGTAGTGCTACGCCCATCAAGGGCATGATTTATGATATTGCTTTCATTCATTGGCATCATTGCATACATGGCATGTGGTTATGAGATAATGCATGGAGCAAAAAGCCTGAGTACGTGTCACTTGTGCTATCCGATCAAATTGCCGAGTTGCGTTTGATATAAGGTACTAATTGTCAGCCAATCATGGGCAGTAAGATAACGATGAGTATATTTATATGATGTGAATTCGCGTCTGAGGTTCTTTCCGGAGCATAGGATTAATGGCTCGAGTCCGATGAGTATCCGGAACGAGTTGTACATGGACACCATGGATCCCCTGCAGGTCATGACTACTGAGCAATGGCATCACTTAGCATGTATGTACAAGCATGATCGGGGCTCGACGCATCCGTATGTATTACATTTCACACGCTTTGTCTCATATCGTGTACTGTTAGTCTGTTATATTGCATTATGTATCTTTATAATTTGGGTTGAGGTTGTGTGAGGTGGTGAGTATTATGAGGGTAAGCTTAAGAACGAATTTCAATGGTGAGTCATCCCGTGAGTACATCGTATCTTAGTAAGTGAATTGGATAGAAAAGCTCTACGGGTAAAAGCTAGGAATTTAGATGTTAGTGTAAACGAAGAGATGAGACCTAATAAATTGGCTTAAGGGAAGGTGAAATGAGATTTCAACGACTTGTTAGATGGTCCGTACTTTTATGGGGATAAAAGAAGTGAATAACAGGGAGTAGGAAGGTAAGTTCGTGACGATATAATAATCGATGTTGAGAGTCTTGAGGGTAATTGATTTATCTGCTTATCTTATTAACTTTATATTATGTTGCGTGAACTAATCTTAGTCGACCTATGATGCTTACCAGTACGTGTGGTGTACTGATACTACTCTTACCACATCCTTTTTAGGTGTAGGTATGTTGCATGTTTAAGTTGAAGTTTCTTCGTGTGGATTACCAGGCATTCTCATACAACCTCGCTCATCTCACTCCAGACAAAGGCTGGGTTATTTATTTTATTTTTCTTGTGTAGTAGGAGCTCTTGTACCTGTCTAGACTAGATCACGGGGATTGTTTCAGTTTACCCTATATCAAAAACAGAGTCTGTCTGAACTTTTACTTATAAACATTGTGATTATTTTGAAATTGCTATTTATAAACTGGCTGAATTTTGGGTTGGTTGGCAAGGGTTCGCCTACGAGTTAGTAATGTGGTAGGTGCCCGCACGGCTCGTAAAATGGGTACATCCTGGAACGAAGCCCCTGTAGATACTAACTGAAGAGCTGACAACTTCAAAGGAGTGTTCAACCCCATGACGAATCTCCTACTCTCTTTTCCTCTGTAGGCAACAACTGTAGAGCATATCTGGACAAGGAGTGAAAACGAGCCTCATCTGATAAAACTGAGTCTATGTCAACTGAGGCGACCCAGCTGGTCTGCACTCCACATAAGCTCACCACCATAACTTGGCATCACCCAATAGCTGCAAGGTCACAAACTCAACCCCATGCCTCTCTACTGCCCCTATCTTGTGGAGTCTCTCATGACAATCAATGACAAACTCATAGGATCCCTCCCCGCGTAAGGCAAGACCTGGGTCGCAACTTAGTGAACTCCAAAATGTATCATGCTCCTCATCACCATCATCGGGCCTGCCAAAGGTCCGAGGAAGACATCCGGCCCCGAATCGCATCCATACGGGCTTACGCCCGCAACAGCCGGCCCCCGAGCACGAAACCTCTAGGAACCCGCAGTGCGACTCCCACCCCCTGACCACCTGATGTAGTTGGTAACACTACTGCCTCAGTCAAACCCTTAAGAAGGTTCAGCACACGAACCAAAGCATCGGACAACACTAGAGTAGCTATAATATCAAAGCTGAGCCGTTGGCCGGTTCCAACTCGCTCCTCACATCATAATGACCCACCGGTGGGTCGGGGAGAGACGACCCATCACGGCCCGACCAGCCACGGGCACCCCGCCCCTAGCCGCCGCCCCGCCCCGCCCGTCCACGGTCTCTAGCCTGACCTCTACCACGTACTACGGCCCCAGCGGCCGGCACTGGTGCCTCATTAACTGCTGCTCTAGCACGAGTCCTCACCATCTGTGAGAGAATAAAAGGAGAAGTCAGATACCAATTTGAATCAAGTAGCATGGAGGAAAGAAAGAATTAGAGATTTCCTAGTGTCCCATAGCCTCTCGAAGATAACTACAGATGTCTCCATACCGATCTGCAAGACTCTACTAGACATATTCTTTTACAGTGAGATCGGTGAACCTAGGGCTCTGATACCAACTTATCACTACCCAAATACTGTCGTGATGGCACCCACACTAACCCCCCTGGTGGGCGAACCATCCCCTTAATCAATTACTTATTCAATTTCTAAAATAACATAAATAGCAAGATCAATAATAAATAGTCTAAGTCAATCAGATAAATAACAATAAGTGAGGAAATACTAGTCATATTACAACCAAGGAAGTGAAGTCACTAGTACAAGAACATCTACTCAAACTATGTCTAGGAATAGTACATCTGTCTGAAACATAAATAAATATTGTCTAACGGATAGAATGGTAGACAATAGAAGAAAGAGTCCAGAGCTGCAGGCTGGAGGATGGCTCACCTTTGGAATCTCGATCAAATAGCCTCAAGGATAGAAATGAGGTCTCGCTGAAGGTCCTGCCTCACAATCTGCACTCAGAAAAGGCTGCAGCAAGGTAGTATTAGGACACACACGTACTGGTAAGCATCATAGGCCAACTAAGATTAGCTCACGTATGTAAACACGAATCGACGAGATACAGACAGTACAAACATCCACACAATTCACAAATGATCAATAACCGAGTCATAGCCTATGGTGTAGCACCTAAACACAAGTTTACCAAGTCTTTCACTATTCCTCAGAATAGCTACAACATAAGTACAACCACAATCCAATTAATACATGTAAAATGAGATGATGAAATACGCAATGCAATGAGATGGGTGTCAATGCAATGCAATGGCCAATAACACAATCTGTACACACATGCTCTGCCAAAATCTGGCGTTCTCAAGGGGCCATGACCCAGGGGACCATGGTGTCCATGTACCACTCACTTCCGAACAAAGCCTGCAGGTGACTTCCATAACCCAACCCTCCGCACAAAGCCCAGAGATGACTTTCATATTTCACTTTCTATCATATGTTTGCAAGTCCTTTTCCATCAATTGTTCCATAGTTCTTTCATTCCGTTATTTTCCACAACATTTCCATCATGCATGAATGTATGAATGCAAGAATGAGATAGCAATAAAACCGAGCCAATGAGTATGCTATGGAGAACACAGGCACCATAAGCCATAACAAGACTGGCATAAATCACAATAACCATGGAAAACGGAAACAGCATAAAGTTCAATCATCATAGTGAATCTATCACCTTACATCACCCAAATCACAATAACAAGTACACCACATGTCACAAAAGACGTAAAATAACAGCGACAAGCCCACATAATCAAAAGTCATACCAACCTAAGAGTACATCCATCCCAACATTATGTCCGGAGACCTAATCATGCTTTCTCCGGTCAATTATATGCATACATACGTTTCACGAATCAAAGTCTAACTAGCAGCCGTAACTCACTAAAATGTTTAACCTAGAGTCACGTACTACTCCACCTGAGCCTTCCCCTTCCGAAGTGCTTTAGAACAATTGAAGTCTAATATTAACAATGCTAAGTAAGTAAATAACCACAACAAGCCAACTAATTGGAAAGACAAACGAGTGGAGAATTACTTCAAAATACCCCAAATACCTTTATTGACACATGAGGGTAAAAATAAAAATTAACGGTGAAATTACACTACCCATAGTCTCATTAGTCGTTATCCTTAATTTTATGGAGTTCTAACCACAATTGGTTCTTCAATTTCATCAATTAAGCCAAAACCCCCCAAATTAGAAAGTTAACCCCAAATTCATTAACTGACTAGAAGCCAAGAGACTCAACTTGTGAATCTATTAATCCATAATTATGTATTTATAGAATCGTATTGTAACAACAATAACCAATTAGATGAGGCATAATGACAATGACCTAGGTTCCACAAATCCACCACTCCCACAACCATTTACCACCGCTGACACCAAGAAAGGAGTGTAAATGCAAGATTAAGGTTTAAGAATCTCATTCTAAGATGATTCCACCAAAAGCTCTCTTAAATCGCCTCAATGCTCTTTAGACGTAGGTTTTTTGCCGACTGAACTAATGATCTGAAATTAGAATAAATAGGATTTTGGTTCACCGACCATGTCAAGGCATCTACTTCCGGCTTCCCACGTATCGGCCCGCCGGGATCATCCGCCGCGTAATTCATTAATTACATCATGGTTCTGCTCCTGCAAACCAAAGCCCACTGGGCGGATCCGTAGAGGCGAACAGCCTCCGATGGGGCGAGGCACCAGAACTAGAAATTTTCTAGTTTCACCGAGTCTCAACCCAAAACCCCAACCACCATCCAGGACCCCCCGAATACAAAAAAAAAACATGCGGACGCAAGTAAAAACATGCTACGATTCCATCTATGATCTCGAAATTCTCAACGAAGGTCACGTTGACTCGGTCAACCCCCAAACGGCTCAAACCAAGTTTCCAACCAAGTACCCAAAACGCACCCAGAAGCCTCAGGAATGGAACCAGCCACCCCACCAAGTCATAAACGACCCTCCGAATCCCACGAAATCGATGAAATTTAGGAAAAGATCTGTTTACCCAAAAGTCAACTATTGGTCAAACTCTTTCACTTAAGGGTTCTAATTCCTTCAACTTCCACTAGAAACATCTGAATACCCAAAAACTAGGTCGAAGGGATAATAGCATCAAAATATACACAACGACCAAACGGGTCATATCACACATTCACCGCTATTGCTCGAAAATCAATCAAACCCACTCGAGAGTGTTCCGAAATATTATAAATCTTGCAAAATCATTGAGCCAATCCTGGAGATAGTAGTAAGCCATAAACTCAAAGAACCGAAAGTTTTCCTTCTATCAATCGAATCTTAAATCTGGATACTTATCTAAATCAAGCGCATCATATGAACAATTCTTCATGAAGCCTCTCCACTAGAAAATACCAACCAATCTTGGTTATTCTAATAAAAATCAATTATTGCCGATGTAATAACCCAAACCACCACTGCAATGGTCTATAATCTGTAGTCCTCACTTACTGTTCACACAATGCTACTAACATTCTCATACGATTCCATACCAGTATTCTTGAAAAGATCCTTTAACTAAAGAATCCTTCATCTAACTTGACATACAAATCCACCAACCGAGTATAAATACGCAAAAGCACCATAGTGAATTCCCTTCTCTTGGTTTCAATCGGTATTACAGATCCTTAATTCGATTTTTAAAAAGCACTCCACGACTTGAATTAGTTAAGACACACCATTGATCTACCACTATAAATGTCCTTATTGACTGACACCTCTCTCGAGGGTCCTTAAATGATATTTTCTCAAGAAGAACCACCTCTTGCCTTGTTTCGACAAACCAGAATGCTTCCAGCAAATCATGCCATTATCCCTCTCATTTCGTCAACTCCAGAGAATCACATTACTAGTAATTTGAGAAACTTGTCGAACCCTAAGCACCAGTTACAATGCCCACATCCCTTCACCAACATTAGGTGCAATAGCCGATAACTCCTTATTTAATAAATCCTCACACTTGTCCATTGCTAGTGTCATTTCCAATAGTCAATCATTGTCCCTCCAAAGAGCCTACGATATAGTTGAACTTACTGACCAATTCATATTCCTTTAGTATCGACTTCATAAACATAGTAGCCTCCCTCCATGACAACTTAATGAATTCATCCCACTTATGAAATCATAACCTTTTAAAGATGCCATGCTAATATCACCCATCATCCTTGTACATCAAACAATTGTTGCACATACCACATAATCAACAAGCTCTCCGTTCAAAATGATCCCTTTTATCGTGAACCTCAAAATATCAAGCGGACATGCGAACCAACCCCTTACTGAAAAGTCACAACTGCCTATTCCCATAATGGTTAAATCACCATAGGTAACTCCTCCCACTTTGCTTGATGCCAATAGCCATTTCCTTAAAGAATCCTCAAACCCCTCGTCCTTAATCTATACAATGCCATCCTGCCGACACTCAACTTAGACTTTCATTCTTCCATGCATTGTCAGACTTGGTGCACCTCGTGCCCCCATCGGAGGAACATTTTACCATTATGACTATCATGTCACCAAACTTGACTATTCAAATTATCTTCAGTACAACTCAACTTCGTAAGTAGAAAGAAAACTGTTCAAATGTACCCCATAGAAAATCTTACCACCTCGAATCTTATCGCCATGATCACTTTTGTTTTCTTCATCCTTTATCAAATTCTTTTCACCGCCTTACCATGGTCACTATCCTCTTATGTGACCAGTTGATCCTCCCAAGTGCAAACTTGCCTTCAAGGTGTGTTTACTCAGAGGGATCTAAATTCTAGGCAGCGGAGATGGATGGAGTTGCTTAAGGATTATGATATTACTATTTTGTATCATCCTGAAAAGGCAAATATGGTAGCAGATGCCTTGAGCAGAAAATCAGCTAGTATGGGTAGTTTGGCTTGCTTGGTTGCGTGAGAACGTTCATTGGCCAGGGAGGTTCAGACTCTGGCTAACAGTTTCATGAGGCTTCATGTGTCTGATTCGGGCAGAGTGTTGGCTTGTGTTGAGGCGAGATTATCGTTTCTGGAGCAGATTAAAGCAAGGCAATTCGAGGACGCGAGTTTGTGCAAGATTCGTGACCAGGTCTTGAGTGGTGAGGCCAAGGAGGCCATGATTGATGATGAGGGCGTTCTAAGGATCAGCCCTCCTGTGGACTCCAGCCCTCTTACACAGCGAAGTGATCAATGACAGGAACATCAAATTTGACGCCCTATGCCTCATGAAATCCTTCCATTATAACCTGCGAACCCACATTCAGAAGCACGTCATCCAGGATGCAAGCAATCAGAAGGGCCTTAGGATAGGTCACAAAGGTGATTTTCCTCGAAGGATGGACCCGGCGGGAGATGGTGTTCAGCCACCTCTTGGCCTCTACAATAAACTTATCGCTCCCTATCCCCACCCTGGACTGACCCCAAGTAGTAGAAGTTGTATCCTCTTCAGCCACTAACTTAAACACCAACCACTCTCCATTGTCAGTAGTATTTTTAGCCTCCAAAAGCTCCATCGGATTATTATCCACTTTATGCACCCGGTTTATCGCCCTAGCCCTCACTTTCACGGAGACCCCACGAATCACAATCCTTGAGTCAGGAGAATCCCAATTGACGGTAGGCAACATGGCGTAAAATTCCCTTACCCAATTCTCATTGTATCGACCGGGATCCTTAACCAAACGCATCCACTTTATCGCTTACAATCTCTCCAAAAACTCCAGGGCACGTCTCTCCATGTTATTCATGTCAAAACCCCTATCCAAAAGTAAGGGTATACGCCTCTGTTCCAAGAAACGACGCTCACATTGAGGACTGATGAAGATTTAATAGTTGGGTACTTGCTCCTCTTGTTGTTCTTGTTGCTCGGCTTCTTGATTTTCAGCCATTTGTACCTACGAGGAACAACAGATGATGAGGATTCATGTTACCAGATTTAAGGAATTAAAAGCTTGCATTCTACGCTCAAAAATCTCAGTTGAATCAGTTGTATGCAAAAGAATTCTAGTTGCAGTTTCTGTGCATGAACCGCTGTAGCGGTCACTTAGACTGTTGCAGCGGAGCTGCTATAGCGAGCAGGACGACCGCTCCTGTGACCATTGCTATTCCTTCCTCAACCGCTCCTGTGCCCCCTTAGGCGCTAAAGCAGAGCCGCCCCAGTGGTCCCTTGACAGCTAAAGCGGTGTCGTCTTCTCCAACAAACCCGATTCTCCCCATCACCCAAAGGCCTCAAAAACTTAATTTATGTACGGATCAAGCAGATATCAAGCATGCAAGATGTTTACAACCTTTAGAAAAGAATTTCTAGCAACAAACAACCCCAAAATTAGATGGAAGCCAACACCCTCTTTCAAAACAAAAATTCTTTACTATGTTCAAGTTTCCCGACTCAAATCTGTGAATTAACTACGCAATATTTGATGTAAGGATTATTCTAACGCTAGACAAGTTGTGTATTCCAGTTTATCAACACCCATTAAGTTCATCAACAAAAATCCAAAAATCCCAACTTTTGAATTACAAATCTATTTATTGAAGCACGGAAACTCAATAATTCAGTTTCATTACCCGATTGTGAGTAGAGGAGAGTGATTTCTTACCTTAAAATGGAGATCTGAGGGAGGTTGGTATTGGTTACGAGTGGCCCTTTGAAGTCCCTTTTCCTTCCTTGGAGAGCAAATTGTAGTGATGGGAAGTTGGATTTAGGTGTAGGATGAAATGTGGGAATGTTAAGGAGACTTTTATTATGTTTAAGACGGAGATGGGAGGTTGTGGAGTGGTAGGAGACGGACAGGTAGTCGGGGTTGGGGAAGTGTATTTGGGGAAGTGGGGAAGTGGAAGGGTGTCAAGCCTTTTATTTTTCTGAATTCCTGTTGACCGCTCCAGTGGTTAGCTCACCGCTCCCGCGGTGCCGCTTCAGCGCTACTTTAGGCTACTGAAGCGGGCCCCTGGGAAATTGTTGTTCCCAGTAATTCGATTCATTTAATTGCGACCCGAGTTTAATGCCCTTACCCATGTGTCCCTGATGGACCTGCGATTATAAATCCATCCGATTCATCTGAGTTATTACCTTACGATCTCCTTGTGAAAAAAATAGCAGTCTAGCCATCACAAATTGTATGCTGCTAGAATTAAATTCATGCATGATGACCTTTTCTGATAAGTCTAGAAGGGAGTGGTAATGTAAATTTTGGTGATTTTTTAAGTTGAGTGTTACTTCTTTCGCGCCTTTTGTTTCCTCGAGCTTATTCTAATAAAGACTCTGTATCATATAGCTAGCACGGACTTCCTCGAGATAAAGTTGTTCCAAATCAACACTACTAAGTTCATTTCACGAGCTTACTTTTCCGTACGCCTTGGTTTGCCCCTTGCCGTTCGAGGACGAACGGTTGTTTAATTAGTATCTGATGTAACGACCAGTTTAGTCGTTATCGTAAATCCCGAAAGATTCACAACTTTGACATCCTAGACTTGTTCGGTTCGTTACATATCCCCGATGAACATCTAGCCTAACTGGATCCGTTGTCCGAATAGGAATTAAAATATCGAATTTCGAGCCTTGGACCCAGTCAGGCAGACCCAACGCTAAGCTGACCGCAACAGCGGTCACGCCTCAGTGTCCCATTCCCCACTGAAGTGAAGTCGGGAAAAATTTCATCAGACCGCAGAAGCGGTCTCGAGGCCGCTAAAGCGGTAGACCGACCGCTAAAGCGTTAGACGACCAATGATTGACCTATTTAAAACCTCATTTATTGACTTGACTTAATATTCATTTCCTAAGTTACAGCAACCAAATGGAGATATTTTCAGCTCCTTGAGACCTGAAAGTTGGGAAGTAACCTCCTTAAATCCCTCATTTCTTCTCCCTTTAATTCCCCCTCTTCTTCTTACACCATTTATGATTATGGCAAGCATTAAATGAAGGTTCTTCCTCAAATTCTATAAGACCTTTAGGGAGTTGTGGTAAATATTGACCTAGAATAATTAGTAAATCTAGGATGGCTTCCTCATTTCAAGAATTAGTTTAATAACTATTTCTAAGCCTAAAATCCTTGCTATTTCGCAAATGGGTTAACTTGTTAGTTGCTAATAGTGTCTTCTGCGAATTAGTGAGGTAGTTTGACTTAGGTAAACCTTGTTATCCATAAAAGAGGTGAAATAGCAATAATCAAGAATTTCGAAATGACTATTTTACCCCTATGACCCCGATTTCCTCAATTCGTCATTCCTAGACCTTTCGGATCTACAAATTTCCTACAGAGATGGAAGATGAAAACCAAGTGGATGTTCGCACACCTGTTCAGCCCGAGGTAGGTTACGGCTTCCTATCTTTGGTAGACTCCGGTTAGACTTACATATTCGTGTATTAGATGAAATGGAGAATACATGTATAGGATTTCGGAGATTGGGATGGAAATCTTAGGCTGGTACTGTTATGTGATTTATGTGTTCAGGCTTGTGGCCTGCAGATTCCCTAGGTTCATATGTTGGCATTTACGCGTGAGTATTAGTGGGTTTTGTGTGACTTTGAAGACTAGTTGTATGGTACTTGACTTGTTACGTTCTGTTGATGAGGATTTCCCGCATGAAGGGCATAATCATGTCATATGTTTATTAATATTGAATCATAATTTGGTATTGAAGTTGATAAACGAGTCAATAGAACACGGAATAAGTCTAGACTGGATGCTTAGTGGTTGACCTTATGAGTTAGAAAGCGTATTTATCATATGTTGATGTCATTAGGAAGTAAAGAAATGAGGTGATGTTGTTATTGTGATTTTTGTCCTTGTTGGGTATTGGTGACTAGCGGTAATCTTGATTATGATATTGTAGCACCTTACTTGTTAGTATTGAGTTGAGGATTGTGATCATATGGTGGCTTATTGAGTAGCCTTTCATTGATATTGTTGGTGTGCCATATGTGTACTAGAAATTTATTTGATTATTGACATTGAACTCATACATTTGCTTGGCATTCTACTTTTTTCAATGATATGTTGTTGATACATTGATGATATACAAGGAAACACGGTTGTGAGTTGGGCTCAGTGGGATGAGAATGACGTGAGGACCGATGTCCGATGTTTATCCCAGAATCGAGGTATAAGTGCTGGTAGCGATTACTGAGGTCTTTGCCAGAATCGTGAGGGTACATGGACTTCGTGGGTCCTCTATGGGTTGTGCCGTCGAGATGTGATGTTCCATTATCGGAGTACATGTGTACAGTGCATATGCATCGCATCCATATTTCATACATTATTGCATTGCATTGTACCTTTTGACTTCTCGTGATATTCTTGTGATATTTTGGGAGATAGTTGTGATGTACAGATTCGGATTGGATGTATTGAGACTTGACACAGTTGGGCTTAGTTGCTATAACCATAGGCCATGATCTTGCATTACTTATGTTTGGTGCTAGTTGGCCCTATTGTATATGTTGGCTTCTTAAAGTCAGGCGAATAATGAATATCAGAATGATAAAATAACTTCTACGATACTAAGAGTGAATTGTGTAAGGGTAGATGACTTGTGATACTTGAGACATATTGTCTATTGTATGTTAGATAAGTTAGAAGGGAGTATAATGTAAGTTAGGCAAATGGATCACTAGGGAAGAGTTGATGAGAATAAGAATCTTTATTTGTTTAGACGAGCGGTAGGTAATGTGCACTGTTGACCTAGTTTTACCTACCATGCTTATTTTTGAATTCTATTACTGATATGTTCTTTTAACTATTGTCGGCCTATGATGCTTACTAGTACTAGTGTTGCACTGATACTACTCTTGCTACACCCCTTTTGGGGGTGTAGAGTTTTTCAGGATATAGATGGATTGGAGTTTTTCATAGAAGATGCACGGTGCCTATCTTGAAGGCCTCCATCATTCTCATTCCGAGATAGAGGTTGAGTCTTTAGATTTATTATTGTATTCGGTCTTCAATCTTAGTCACTCTTGTACTAGTCTAGATCAGGTCATGGGAAATGAGTCAGTGTATTTATTAAATCGTTATAAACGCTTTCGCTATTTCGTTTAAATATATTGCTTTGACTTCTGTTTTTTTATTATAACATATCTTGAAGGATAATGAATCTCGTTCTTGCTTATAAATGTTTTGGGTTGAGGGTTCACCTATCGAGGTGAGAATGGTAGGTGCCCACGTGATCCTAAAAGGGGTCGTGACAGATTGCTAGACTTTGAATGTTTCTAAGCTCTGCGAAAGGGGAAAGTTGTTGCAAAATAAGTGCATTGTTCCAGTTCGGCTTTGAGGTAGGTTATGGTTTACTTGAGTTAGACTTTGGTTAGTTGATTGTATATGTAATAAAGTAGATAGGAGAAAGTATGAATAGTTGGTATGAATTCTGATTCTTGTGGGCTTGTTGCCATTTCTTCAAATGCCGAAACTTGAGATGGAATTGTTGTGTTTTAAAAAGGAAAGAGTCAATATATACTCTTCTTCTTGATTGAGATGGTTGCATATTCATGTTGTGTTGAGTGAATTTATCTTAGTCTTGTTATGACTTGTGGCATGGTGCCTTGTATTCATTGATATTGATATTATTGACTGATCATGTTCCATATTAACTGTTGGACTGGAAATACGTTGAGATTCATGTTGTGATCAGATATAGAGATATAAATATATAAAGGCATATTTGATGGGGTGTCACGACCCGACTACGGGCCATGACGGGTACCGGGGCCAACTTGGAGCAGCTCATACCGTTACCCATCGTACATCAAGCATTCATTCATTAATCTTATACTCAAATCATAGGAAAACCATTTTTCTCTTGAAACATGTTTACTTTATATACATAAGCCCTTCTGCTATCAAAATCGAAATAATGTATATACATACGAGGAGAAACTATGAGACCATACTACCCACAACTACGCATCTACGAGCCTCTGCTAAGTCTAGACATAGGGACGAGACGGACCCCGTCATGCCCAAAACATATATATATACACAAAGAATAAATCAATGGCACCTCGGAACAATGGAGTGCTCTCGGTCGTAATAGCTCTATGAGTACGGATCACCTCCACAACGTACGCACAGAGCGTGAACACAGCGTCTAAAGAAAACGGATGTTAGTACGAACATTGTACTGAGTATGTAAGGCATAAACAATAATAATGCGTCAATGAAATAAGGAAGCATCAAATGAGGAGCAATCTGTGGCGGCTTCAATTATAAAAGAAATAATGTATGCTGCCTTACTTCATAAACATCATCATATTATGTATACATATATATGTATAAGCTGCCCGACCATATAGGTACGGTGTGATAATCGTTAGCTTTGCGTCCAGGCCTCCCCGCGTCCGGTACCGTTTTCATGCGCCCACTGGCTAGTGGTGTACGCCCATGCCGTCTAGACATGGTGTATCTGTTGTATTAGCGATGTCTGCCCGACCATATAGGCGCGGTGTAATATCCTCATCATGTACTCATCATAATGCATGCGTAGAAACTTAAAGACAACATGCTTTATCGGGGTGACATAAGGTCGTAAACCCCCGATTCCATTATGGAACATTTATAAACGTGCATCGCCTGAAGGAATTAGCATATAAGGTAAGTGTATATAATAAACAACATCAATGGATTATAGATAACATCATTAGCTTTACAGGAACATCATATCATGGACTCTAGAATCTTTAGACTTAAGCTCATCATCATCATCATTATCGTGCTAATAATGTATCTCTTATCTTTGTCTCATATGGCTATTCATGAACATAGACTCTTAGTTTTCCGGAGTGGAGGAAATTCATGGAGAAGGAAGGAAAATTATGCCATAAGATTCATGCCTTAGAAAGAAAGGACTAGCCTCACATACCTCTTTCATTTAGCTATTCTATCGTTTGATCGTTCTCCTTCGATGCTCGCGTTTTTACCTTCAAGAGAATTCGCATTAACATTAGCTAATCGATTATAAGAACGTGATTACTAAAGAAGCTAGAAAATTGGGCAGCATTTCCTTTGTTTATACAACTTTCCTCATGTTACGTATCAACTCCCAGCATCCGTAACAACATTCACAATATTATAAGCAACAATCATCATTCATCTACATTATCCATATCTCTTAATTTTACTTCAACTTTTCCATAATCATGGTCATAGTTCACTATTGCGTTTCCTCACTTATGATACTTATCCCATGTTCTAAATGTCATTCATAACATACTTACAATCACAACATATCAACATTCATGACTGGAACAAACTCTTTACTCAATATGTCACTATTCTTACATTCATGACCCATTTCCTATTTCCTTCTGCAATCCAAGTGTTTCAACTTTTCAATACCTCAAACAACATGGAAATACCATAAAACTCACCTTAGATAATGGAAGAATAAGTCTTGAGTGGAAATACTCTTCTAGCACCAAAACCCTAGTTCACTTCCATTAGAGTTTCTTGGATTAAATGAACTTCAATGAGTTTCATACACTTGATTTTGTTGGTTTGATGAAGTTAATCATCAATTTCTCTTGGGTTCTTGTGGATGAAGAGTGGAGAGGATTCTAGAGGGTTCTTGACGTGTGGAGTGAAAATGAAATGAAATAAATGAGAGAGAAGGTCCTTATATCATTTTTAAAATCTGACCCGACACGAACATACGGACCAATATACGGATCGTATATTTTATCTTGATCGTATGTATGGGTACCGTATGTTTGGTCCGGTGAAAGACCCTCGTTACGGCGAACATACGGTTGAACATACGGCCCGTATGTTTTATACGGCCAATATGTTTGGCCGTATAATGCCAGCTTCCCGAAGTTCGTTCTCGTCGACTCGTTTGATCTCCGATCCTTATGGAACCTTCTTAACACTTGTTTAACACCTCATTAACAATCAAAGGGACATTATCACTCTTCTCCAAAATGTCATTAAGCTCTCATTAATTCGCTACCCGCAAATCTTGCCCAATACATAACGTATACCTTGCCTTTCTTAGCAAACTTTATTCTCTTACTTTGAATGTCTTTGAAATCTCAATTAGGACCATCAAATGCAATTTCTTACTTATCAAAACATCATATACATCGTGCCCTTCGTCGGTCTATACACTATACGTTAACGAAAAATTTCCAAGGTGTAACATGGGGGGTGAGGATGTGGCCTAGTTATGGGCTCGTGATCCGAGGTCAGTTCTGGAGCGAGTGGTACTGTCACGACCCAACCAGAGGGCCGCGACGAGCACCCGGTACTAGCCCACCCGGGCACCCTTTAACATACTTTCACATCACATCTAGGTGAGCCACATAGATAAATCATGCTTTCATTCATCATTCGTAATAATCCCGGTGCGGCGACAATTTACTTATATCATAATTAAAAACCTATGCCCTAAAAAATTAAAATGAAAGGGTATCAAAAAAAAATAT
>NC_081352.1:59879434-59891097 GCF_029784015.1 Lycium ferocissimum
AATTATTTTGACTTGTAGAGAATACACATTTTATTCCGTTGATATCCAAGGACGCTGGGTAATTAAAATAAATTATGGGAGGTCAAAAATTTGGTGTCAGCAAGACTTTTAAAATTTGTGGTTGAAAACAAGTCTTTGATAATTGTGTGGTTGTAAATTATCTCATAAAGTTAAATTATTTCTAAATACAGAAAGGTGCCATTCTTTTTGGGACATACTAAAAAGGAAAGTGCGCCACATAAATTGGGACATTGGGAGTATCAAATGTGTCATATTTTCACGGTACATCAGTCGACGACGAGCAATAATAAGAACGACAATAACTCCAACAATTTGAGTAGAAAGCTAGTAGAGTAACATGTGAACTCAAGTGTATTAAGATGTCTACAATGGTGGGATGAGTGAATTTATAGGATAAGCAAGCGGTAACTACTTTCATGATTCTCGTTCGTTTCAGCCTTTATATGGTCAGATCATGGGCATTAAATGAGATTAAATTGAATCCCAAAGATCCCAGTATCTGGTTGTTGTTGTCACGACCCATTTTAGCCTAGGTCATGCGGGCACCTACCATTCCCCCCTGGGTAAGAGAACCCTTAACTCAACGTTCACAATTAATAAATGTAATAAAAAGCAGAAGAAGTAAATGACGTAAGTCTCACAATATAGTATAATATAGAAAAATGCGAAAGTAAATGAATCCACCCCAGTATCTGGTCTGGTCATACAAGAGCATCTAAATCCGAATAACTACGTACCGAATAATAATACATAAAGTGTCTCAAATCATGTCTTGAAAGGAAAGTAAGACATAAACAATAAAAGAGTCTTCGAGTTCAGCGGACGCCATGCTCACCCTGGAAAACTCAAGTAGAAGCTGAGGAGTCGATCAACCACGAGTCGAGAAGAGATCGGCTCGATACTCGCATTCATAAAAGAATGCAACAAGTGCAGATCAGTACAAACCATAGTACTGGTAGGCATCATAGTCCGACTAAGCATAGTTAACACAATCCAAAGAATAACGCAGATAAACAAGTAGAACAATCAAGCATGAACAATATAATCGTAATCGAGTAACCATCAATACCTAGGTAAGTATCTAAACCCAATAGAATAAGTCTGAGTATATCAATTCCTGAAACAACCAACACCATAGAATCAACAACACAATCCACCACAATACAGTCATCACGACATCTCGCTCAAGTCATAATGCAATGCAATAATGGTATGAATGCGATGCCATGCCATGCTATGCAAATGAGATGTACACATGTACTCCGGACGGAAATATCGACGTCTCGGCAGCACAACCCAGTGTGACTCGCGAAGTATGAGTACCACCTGTCCCGGATATTTGCCAAACAGACAGACGAGACCCTGGCTAATTGCTCACAGGGGGAGTCTCACCGGCACCACTCTGGGGGACCCGCGGAGCTCATGCACTACAATCGAATCCGAGATAACATCGAAAACGGCCATGCAATAACGATGCCCGAATATACCATCAGACATCGGCCTCCTCACAATCACTCAAAAGAGTTCTCAAATTTCAGTTTCATAAATTAACGATTCGAGAATTGAACCTTGGACATCAAACTCCTCACAATCACTCAAGTAAAAGAGTTTATCAAGTATCAGTTTCATATAAACAACGATTCCGAAATGGATCTTCAGACATCGGCCTTTTTCACAATCACTCGAGTAAAAGAGTTTATCAAATATCAGTTTCGCTCAATCAACGATATCGGATCATCACTGGATACCGGCTATGCATGATAATATGAGAGAGTGCATGCAGTGCATATCTAAATCATCAACAAGTACGCTCAATATCACAAGTACCTCAACAGGGTACGCCAACAAATGTATCACATCACAATACCAACAGTGGGTATGCCAACATATATAATCAAGTACCAACAGCGGATATGCCAATAATATATCAATAATACAAATACCAACAAGGGTATGCCAATCCTGTCCCCAATTAGGACAACAAGCGACATTCGCTACCTACCAACTACACTTGGCATCAAGCTGATACCATTAAACAATCAAACACATATAACGGGATGGCTAGTCAGCACACATCAGGGCCCAACCTAAGGCAATATCCATCCCAACTTCACACTCGAAGGTTCACATGTTGTCTCCGACATCATAATCTAAATATGTGATTCACCCTACTAAGTCTCACCAAAGGTAAACCATAACCTACCTGGACTGCCGAACTGCAACACCAACAAGTCACTCTATCGCCTTGCCCTTCCTCTGAAGCTCAGAACCAAAGTAGTCTAAGCATAATCGAATTCTAAATTAGAAATCATGACTAATGATACTAATATTGCTATGATATCAATTAGGTTCAATTTAACCTTAGAAATTGGGAAAACGGGCCCACAAGGGCGAAACGAGAAATTCACGGGTAAAATACCAAATTGAATCCTAGGTAATCATAACCCAATCCTTTATTGTTGATTTAGCTCAAGAACTATCCCCAAATCTAATTTCTAGCAAAACCCCCAAATTGGGTATGAACCCTAAATCCCCAAATCTGAAATTCAACATTAAATGTGGAAGATATATGATCACTAAGCTTAGATTCATCATATTTTAGTATTAACATCATCAATTTTATCAATTGTAACCCTAGGGAGAAGTCTCCCAAAACCCTTCTTCAAATTCTACTTCTAAGGGATTGAAAAGGGAAGGGATGATTTTAAGACGATGATGATAAAAGAGAAGAGTAAAGGATTGGGAAAAGTTTACCTCAAAGAGTTTCTTCAAATTATCTCCAAGAACAGTTTCTCTAGGCTCCAATACCGAGATATGAAATAATGAGGGTCTAAGTCTTATTTAAGACACATTAAATGAAATAACACGCCATGACCGGCCACGGTGTTGCGCTACGGCGAAGCGCGCCTCGCCTGCGTCGGACACCGCTGCAGCGGTGAAGGACAATCTACTCATGACCGTCCCAGCGGCCACTACACAGCCATAGCGGTACCACTGGTGCCGCCGTTGCGAGCACCAAACACCAGAATTGCCCATGTTTTCTAAGTCTTCCATCAAATTTAAGGGTTATTCCCGAGGCCATCTGCTCATACCCCCACCACCTAAACTCATACAATAATACGCTACGAACGCACTCGCGATCTCGAAATTTCTAACGAAGGTCTCATTGACCGAGTCAACCACTGGTACTTACTTCCCATTTCCCATCCAAAGTCCCAAAATGCGCAAAAATGCATTGGGAACCGAACCAATCATACATAAAAGTTCTAAACAATCATCCGAACCTCTTGGAGTTGACGAAACTCCGAAAAAGGTCTGTTTACCGAAAAGTCAACCTCGGGTCAAAATGAGTCAATAAATGCTCGGAAGTGGCGAAAGTGCCAAAAGGACTATAACGACCAAACGGGTCGTTACAGTTGTTGGTGTTATCATCTATCCAGGCACTCTAAACCTTTCCAGATGAATTGTTCTGACCCCTTGATATCTTATGCGAGTGAAGCTTGTCCGGGTGATGACTCTCGGATGATCAAACAAGTCTTTGATTTGACTAATTCGATGGTTGACTGTAGGTCTCTCTATGCTTGCTACATCTCCAGTCTTTTCCTGTTACATTTTTACCGGTATAGATATTCCCCCCCCCCCCACCAACCACTTCCCTGTAGATCTCGAAAGCTGCCTTGAAAGTGGAAGTTTTTAGGCGGGAATATGAGCATAGCTTTCATTATGATCCTTTAACCTGAACCGACGGTAACTCTATGTTAGAGTCACTGGGGCGTTCGGGTTGGAGATATCATCATCTTTTACCGAGGCAATGACGGTGTTCTGGCTTTGTTTAGTCTAAAATTTATTTATTAAGAAAATCAATTGAATTTGTCTCTTTAGCAATACAATCAATCCAAATATTATTAAATTTTGACCAAGTGATTGAAATAGTAAATAATAATTGAAATAACAAGGGAAATAATCAACAATAATTAAAAAACTGAATAATAAATGGGAAAAAATTCTTATTCGATTTCTTGGAACAACAATGAAAATTGCTTGATGAATGTTGAACAATTATGTGTTTGCAGAGAACAATAAAAGTAATATTGCATTCAATCGAAAAAATAGATGGGGTATAATCAAGGGGCAATGGATTAATATAGGATTGAGTTCACTAACTACATTCCCTTACCCTACGCCCTGCTTAGCTGTTATTGACATAAAGATCATGGAATCTTAATAAGATAAAACCTGATCCCCATGAATCTAGAGGCTGCGATGTTAACATCGTCCTTTGCTGCTCGGTCACCTTGAATCATGGTTGGGAAAACTATCTTGGAAGGTAATATGGCTGGCGTGATTGAGACCCTACATGAATATCTTTCCCCCAAAAGCTTATTTTCACAATGACCCAGTTAGCCGCGGGTGATTCGTGAGCTACTTTATGTTGCACCTCATACTTTCTACGTTGAGTTTCGTCATGAAATAACCAAGGTAGACTCGGAGAGTGTGATTATTTTTGAGGTTATGAGCAGTGATTCATGTTAAACCTAAGTGTATAAGAGTTTGCACCATATTTAGTGAGTATTGGAGGGGTTAGAGGCAAAACAAATCGAAGAGAATACGTTTTGTTGGAAAGTGGGTTGTTGGCAAGGATATATGGCCCGTACATATATGTACGGCCCATACATTGGGGGAGGCCTCACGTATGTCTTAAAAAACCTTGGAAATTTTATATGCTAGGTACACTCCCATGTACAGACCGTACATCAAATGTACGGCCCGTACTTCTGGGTGTACTTTGTGGCTGTCAAGGTTAAGTTGAGTCTATTTATTTCGTCTTTCTTTATTATTGGTTCATTTCTCCTCAAACATAGACCCAATACACTCCTAAACCCTCCCCCTAAGTTCCCATATCAAATTGGTGCAAAACTAAGGTGAATCAAAGCGATAAATACCCCAAGAAGCTAAGGAACCTTATTGATGTTGAGTTGTTCTTCTTGTATTGAAGTAATCTGAAGTTGGGATTGTTCTTGATTGGTTGGGGTAAGGTTTCATCTCTTCTATATTTAACTAAGTTTGTTTAGGCTTTAATCAACTTTGTTGGATGAAGAAATTGTGGAAGGAAAACTATCGATCATATTAGAATTCTTATTGGTTTTGTGGGCTGATTTGAAGTATATTCTTGAGTTGTTGTAGCTAGAATTCTTGGGATATAGCTTGTATATGTTGTTGTTGATATTATGGTTCTTGATGTTGAAGTAAGGAAGTGATAAAAGTAGGGGATAAATGCTGTATGATTCTTTATAGAAACAAGTTAACATCCGATATACTTTGTCTACTAGTGTTTTCTAAGTCGATGGGTATATTGTTATTGTTATAGGCCCAAGTGCCATTCAAGTTGGATTGTCGCTGTGTTCGTATTGAAAACAAGAGGTATGTTAAGGCTAAACATTTCTTTCTTTTGGCATGTTCCAAGTAAACAAAATGTAAACGAAAGTCTTATCAATACGAATCCATCCATGTCAAGTTAAAGATGTTCTTAACTCTTGTTGGTCCCTTGTTGGGAGTACTTCTTATGTTAAAAGGAATCATTTTTCATATATTATGATTTATCTTGGATTGATAATGTAACATATGATAGCGTGATAGTGCATAACGACAATCAGCAATGCAACGACCTGACGTCACTCTGAAAGATGTTCTAAAGGACTCCTCATGCAGTGTATACATTTATGTAGATGAGCAATAGCGTTATATACGCATATACAGTATGTATATGGACTTGGCTATGACACTCATCTTACCATCGAGCTACGACCGGTTGGGCAGTTATGTATCTCTATTTACCACAGGGCTTTGGCCGGTTAGGCAGGCACGTATTTACCACCGAGTTATGGCCTGTCGAAAAGTTATGCTATATGCACATACCACCAAGCTACGGCCGGTTGGACAGCTACCACTGATCAATTTTGTCGTTAATGTTGCGATATTGATATAGTTAGGAGTATGGAATTTTATATATATAAATATGTGATTGTATTTATTATGCATACCATGGCCCCCAGTGGAAAGTCAGAGGTTATAGGTTGATTCTTATCTCTCTCTTTGATGATATCATATTGTTACATTTCATTTCTGCCTTACATACTTGGTACTTTATTCGTACTGATATCCCTTTGCCTGGGGACGCGGTGTTTCATGCCACGTAGGTTCAGATAGACAAGGAGAGGACCCTCAACTGTAGGCTGCCTCCAGATATCAGTTTTTGTTGGTGAGCTCCATTTCCTCCTAGAGCATTACCGAGTCAAGGTTATGTAGATATTAGTTTGTCTAATAGGTATGTCGGGGGACCTGTGCCGACTTATGCAGGATGATCATGTTTCCTTAGAGGCTTTACAAACAGTGTCTTGTGTATAGTTTTGACTGTGACAGGTCAGTCTATCATGACGGCCTCTTCGGCCCATACATATATATATATGTATATCCTATTGGGATTGCTTATTACGAGTTGAGTTATATATCCATTATAAATGTATACTGATGTGGCCTTAATGGCCTATGACAAGTTTAACGATAAATAGATAGTAAAGTACGTTGGTGCTCGATTTTATAAGGCACCAAGTGCAGGTCATGGCCCTCCGATTCGGGTCATGACAAACTTGGTACCAGATCAAGTCTGTCCTAGGGAGTCTGCAAGACGTGTCTAGTAGAGTCTTTCTTATGGGTGTGTACTGCACCGCACTTATAATCAGGAAGCTACGGGGTATTTAGGATGGTTACCCTTCCTTCTTGATACTAAATCGTGCAATAGAGCAGAGTCGTAGGGATTAAAACTCTTAACTCTTGCCTTGTTTTATATACAGCGATTCCTGTGGCCAGGAAAGCTTCAGCTAGTTCGAAGGTCGAGGCACTGGCCGATGAGGGTACAAGTAGAGTACCAGCTGCTAGCGAGGGCCAGAGTGAAGCCCGAAGGGGGAGTGTGACACCCTCATATAATTCTCCGACTCCGCCAGCACCTGATGAGCTTAGGAGAGACCCAATACCTCCAGTTCCTCCACCTGTTACTCAGGATGAGGATATAGATATACGGAGTGCGATACGGTTGTTGACTAGATTAGTAGTTGTTCAGGCTCAATGCCAGATAGGTATCACTGCAGTTTCTGCTGATAGGGCTGTGAGTGTCCGAGTTAGGGATTTTATTAATTTTGATCCCCCAGAGTTTACCGGAGCTACATCCGGTGAGGACCCGCAGAACTTTACTAATCAGATGTTAAGGAACCTACGAGTAATGCGTGCCAGTGATACTGAGGCTGTTGAGTTAGCATCCTTTTGATTGCGGGATGTAGCAGTGGGATGGTGTGTGACTTGGAAGAAGTCCTGAGGGCTGAATGCCCCTCCAGCAATATGGGAAAAAATTTCGGAGGCCTTCTTGCTGTCGAAATTCTCTGAGCAAGGGGTAAGAACTGGAAGATTGATATGTGATGATATTGTGTCAATTTTTGTCTTCTAGTTGAAATTGGTATTATGTTGCTAACATGTTGCAGGTGCCTTGACAATGATGGTCTGCTTCGCAGAGGGAATAAGTGGGAAGCTGGTTCTCAGAGGGAACATCAGTATATGAGTTTGTCATCATCAAAAAGAGGGAAATTGATAGTTCCAAGTGCATTTGTGTTTTGATGATTGTCAAACTGTTTCAGAACTAGATAAGAGACCTGGTCTGTAATCTGCTCTCTGTGCACCTTGCATTGTCGGCAGAGAAAACTGTAATGCTTACTCTGCCTGGTTCAAGGGTTGCCTTTGCTGCATGCTTACTCTGCCTGGTTCTTTGTGTGGTTCGACAAACGATAGTTCTGATCGAGGATGTAGATCCTTTGGTTTCTTTAGCCTTTGACCTTTTCTTTATTTGAAAGACAAGAGGTATCTTATCTTCATCAGACTCATCCGTATACGCACGTTGACCATGATCCTTCTCTGGTGACATCTCAGTAAGAGGTATGACATCATGAAGTACAGGGTCAGGACTTAGGATCAGGTCTAGGTTCCTCCCCGATGACCTTGGTGCCTCATCCCACCCAGGAGCTGTCATAGGTCCAGTTTCAAGGGTTCCTCGTGAAGATAAAACTGGTCACTCATTTGTTTCTGGTGAGGACCTCACATTTTATAACTTTCTCATGTTACAGATGGTCTGAGCATATTCTTCCATAAGAGCAACATCGCTACTCATCCTAAAAAAACGTCCCTGACCGATCCCAGAAATAGTACCATCTACTTATATGGGAGACTCATCCAATGATTTCTCTGCTCCTTTAGCAAGTTTAACAGAAGAAAAGTTACCTTTTTGCATATTGTTTTTGTCAATCTGAGTGGTTTGTTCCTTTTTGTCATTTGTGACCTTTCTTTCAACAGACCCTAAAGAGACCACGTCCTCTTTAGCTTGATTTAAATTATCTGTTCTTGAAGGGTTGACTAGTAACTTCTATACCATTTTCCTGTTCTTCTCTTTCGTCAATCGTTCAAAAGTACTTAGACATTGATACTGTATACCCACTGCTGATAGAATCGGGTTTTTCAATTTAGACAAAGGTGATTGAAGAGGGTACAGTTTTTCTATGAGTTTGACTGGAGAAAGAGGATTTTGGGGAGAGCATGGGTTGGTTTGATTGAGGATTTTGAGTGTTGAGTCCTTCACTCGACATAGTCGATGGTTTGATTTGAGAAGGAATGGGAAGAGTTTTAAGAGAGTGAGAGAGCTCAGGTTTGCAATTGAAGAGGAGAGGTGAGAGAATATGCTTGGATTTTCAATTTAAATTGAGAAGAAGGGGAATGTAGTCGAGGGTTTTTGAGAAAGAACAAAGATGAATGGGTCGGGTCGATATAGAGAAGATGTAGCGTTTTTGGGGAGGATTCTCAAAAAGCTGACTTGGCACTTAAATGACATTTTTCAATTGTGTGCAAATTTGAAAAGTCAGCTTAACTGGGCTACGAGGCAGTGTCGCAGATTATTTTGGCAAAGACTCTGAGATGTGCCATGTCACTACTGCTTGCGTGTTCTGAGACATCCATGCATCTATACCTGTAACAGTATAGAAGTGAGTTAAATATCGCTGAAAGATATTTTTTACAGGATTGTACCACAGTTCTTGACTTATCCATCTTCAGCAACGTTCTTTCTGCATTCTCTCTTGTAGCTTCTTCAACACGTTCCCTCAGATTTATAATGCACACCACCATATGATCTCTCTTTTGCTAGGAACTATCGAGTTTTTTAATTATCTCCTTTTTTTGTCAATGAGTTCATGACGCTCATTTTACAATTTCTTAATCAAGGGGACTAATCTCTTACGGGGACATCCTTTTATCCTCACTTGTTCATAAAGAGGATTAACTTCAACCTTCTTTATTTTACTTCCAGTGTAAGACTGTTTACTTGAAACAGAGTCAAACCCATCCGTTGAAGTTTCTCTGTTGTCCTCACAGTGATTTTTCTTAAGATCTTTCTCATAGTTTCTTCTCTTCAGAGATTCATCACTTCTTCGAGTCAATCTCAGAAACCTGCAAATGAGATGCTCCATTTATGATTCATCATTGTAGCTAGGATCTCTTCTTTTCTCATTATCTAGAGCATTTATTTTCTCTTCCTTTGCCTCATTTTCTTCCAAATCTTGCTTTCTAGTAAGCTCATGTATCTTGAGGTAGCTAATGAGTTCCTCAATGGTCAGATTTTGGAGATCCTTGGTTTCCGTGATGATATTCACTTAGTTCAACCAGGAGTCTGGAAGTGCATCAAGCAGTTTGTGAACCAGAAGCCTTGTCTCCATGATTGACCCCAGAGAGTGAAGTCCATTTATGATTGAGGTGAATCTAGTATGCATGTCATGAACTGATTCACCAACGTTCATTTTGAAAAAGTCATATTTTGAGGAGAGCATTTGGCGGACATCCCAAATTTTCTTTGCAGAAACACATTTTCTCCTTAGGTTTGATGATGCTGAGCTGGATTTTCCTTATTCATTTGATAAGACAGCCATTCGAAAGAACCTTTCTAGGTGTTAGCCTTTTAGAAAGGGCTAGCTCTGATACCAATTGTTATAGGCCGTGCACTTATCAAATAGTATGGAGGGACCTGGTTGAGTACCAGTTCCCTTATGCAGTGCAATACGAGAATCAACACAGGATTTTTATGTGGAAAACTCCTTGCTCAAGGGATTAAAAATCACGACTTATCCCAGTAGGATTTCAACTTCACTACACCGAGCAACTTCAGGCTACAACTCTATCGTAAGCTAGGAACTAACTCCCATAGTCCATCACCCTTACAATAACGCTTATGTAACCTAGGAACTAACCCCCGTAGTCCCTCCACCCTTGCAATACTCCGATTACAAGCACCTCCATTTGACTAACTCTAGCCCAGGACCACTAATACACCTAGAATAACTCTAGCCTAGTGTACCACTCAAAATCTTGCGTTAAACACACTTCGAGCAAGTACACTTTGTGACTTTTAGATACCTACAAAGAGCGTAAGTTTTCAGTTTAAGCACAAATGAACAAAGATTTACAACACCCTAAAGAACATAGACTAAACTCATATCAGGATCTAGTGCTTCAGCTTGAGGTAACTTTGTTCTTGGGAGATCTTAAGAACTTATGACGGCAGCTTTGCACAATTTAGATTTGGTTCTCAAGTCTACAAAATATGTTGCCATCATGTTGTATATATAGTGGGAGCATGTGGGATAAGAAGACACCACTCTTCAATTTTGACCTAAAGCATGGACCTACTCATAGCTGTACTTGTGTATGTAAAGTGGCCTCGGGTTTACAACCTGTCTCGCTGCCGCAAGGTGTACAGAGAGTAGATTGGCGTCATTGTGTCTATTTTCTCGTTCCCCGAAATAGTTTGACAATCATCAAAACACGAATGCACTTGGAACTATCAATTCCCCCTTTTTTATTATGACAAACTCATAGACTATGCTTCCCCTGAGAACCAGTTTCCCACTTGTTCCGATGCGAAGTAGACCATCAATGTCAAGGCTCCTGCAACATGTTAGCAACATAATACCATTTTCAACTGTGTCTTTTTGTTTTTTTTTTTTAATCACAGTTCTTCCTCTTTAATCACGACGCATGTTCATCTTCCCCCTTTTGGCATCATTAAAAAGATTAAAGCACAACCAACAAGAAGTTCAGATATATTAACTCATATCCACAAGGGAAACACTATCATGAGAAGTGATAGTTCCAACTGCATTTGTGTTTTGATGATTGTTAAATTTGTTTTCAACCGGATAAGATCCGTCCGCATCTCGCTCTCCGTGAAACTTGTACCGCTGTACAGAGATAGCTGTAAAGCCGATCCACTTGCTGCACACAAGTACAGCAGTGAGCTGGCCCATGCTTTAAGTCAAAGTGAACAAGTGGTCTCCATCCATCCCACATGCTTCTACTATACATACAACATGATGGAAACATATTGAGTAGACTTGAAAACCGAATCAAAATTAAGCAAATCCTTGTCGTCATAAGTTCTCAAGTTATCTCAAGAACAAGTCACTCGCAAATCTAAAGAACCGCATCCACGTTGCATGTAGTCTAGTTCTTTATGTTATTGAGTCTTATTCGTTTTGCTTGTTTTCCTCCCTTTGTTT
>NC_081352.1:59891197-59914853 GCF_029784015.1 Lycium ferocissimum
ATGTGTATATAAAGCAGAAGTAGTTGAATTCTATAAGAATCTGCTCTACTCTAATAATGCTCTGGCCTTAACAGTAAATTTGACAGAGTGTGTGCTCACTAAGTTGGCACTTGGGAAAATCTTGAGAGTAAAAAAAAAAAGCGAGACTGAGAGCTATAGGAGATAAGAGATCTTCAGAATCCTAGAGAGTCATTGTTCTAGCTGCAGGGTTTGCAACAACTGGTGTTTAAAAGAGTGAGATTAATCTTGAGCATCAACAAGCCTTAGAGTTTTTCAACAAGGGCCTTTTGCCAAGGATGGAGGGATGATATATTGTCATGGTAGTAGACCTGGTCTCCTATATGGACTTTTATTAACAAAAGTACTTGCGCACTTTAATGTAAAAGCTGGTAGAGCCTCTTTGGGAACAAGGACCATGTGTTCTCTCTGGCCATCCTGAAGGAGTGTGAGTTTGTGCCACAGGGACCATGTGCTGGAAGTCCACCCACTCTCTCAATTCTAATTGAAGCTCAAAAAGCAGAAAATGCAGAGATCAGACAACTCAAGGAGGAAAATGCACTGGCTGAACGATCGAAAGAACAGGTTCCGGGCAAGAAGAAGAAGAAATTGAGAAGCTACGGGCAGAGAGGGATTAGTGGAGAACTCAAGTGGACGCACTCAGAGATGAGATGATAAAGTACTGTCAAGCCCATTGAAATTGACCTATACTTGCTCAGCCTGTTTAAGTCTCTACACAGTTCAAAAAATCCTTCCTAGCCTCCATCCCTTTTGCTATATAATTGATGCCACTTTCTTTTGAATTTTGGCAGATTTGCAGTTTAACTATCATTAGTGTATACTGAATTGATGACTATCTGCGCTTGTGCTGATCTTTTTACTGGCATACTGTTGTGTTCCTGTGCATTATTGCTAGCTTGCTTTCCTCTATATTACTCATGCTTATGTTGCCCCTGTGGCTACAGTTAATATATCTGAACTTCTTGTTGGTTGTGCTTTAATCATTTTGATAATGCCAAAAGAGGGAAGATATAATAGTAAGGTAACATGCGTGATAAAGGGGGAAGACAATTGTGCTGAACATGTCACAATTTTCTAAGCAATGTGGAAGAACAGGGGAAGACAATTGTACTGAACATGTCGAAATTCTCCGAGCAAGGGGGAAGAACTGGAAGATTGATATGTGATCATATTGTGTCAATTTTTGTCTTCCAGTTGAAATAGGTATTATGTTGCTAACATGTTGCAGGTGTCTTGACAATGATGGTCTCTTTCACAGGGGGGAAGAAGTGGGAAGCTAGTTCTCGGGGGAAACATCAGTCTATAAGTTTGTAATTATCAAAAAAAGGGAAATTGATAGCTCCAAGTGCATTAGTGTTTTGGTAATTTTCAAGTTGTTTCACAACCATATAAGAGACCTGGTCTATAATCTGCTCTCTGTGGATCTTGCACTGTCGGCAGAGACAGCTGTAAAGCCGAGCCACTTGCTGCACACAAGTACAGCAGTGAGCTGGCCTATGCTTTAGGTCAAAGTGACCAAGTGGTCTCTGTCCATCCCACATGCTCCTACTATACATACAACATGATGGCATATTGAGTAGACTTGAAAACCAAATCAAAATCGAGCAAATTCTTGCCGCCACAAGTTCTCAAATTCTCTCAAGAATAAGTCACTTGCAAAACTGAAGAACTAGATCTAGATGCAGATTTAGTCTAAGTTTTTCATGTTGTTGTAAGTCTCTGTTCGTTTGTGCTTATACCTACTCTTCTTGTTTAGAAGCAGGTTGTAAGTATCTTAAACTCTCAAAGTGTACTTGTTGGAAGTGTGTTTCTACAAGCTTTGAGTGGTACACTAGGCTAGAGTTAGTCTAGGTATATTAGTGATCCTTGGCTAGAGTTAGTCAAATGGAGGTGCTTGCAATCGGAGCATTGCAAGTGAAGAGGACTACGGGAGTTAGTTCATAGGTTGCATAAGCGTTATTGTAAGGATGAGGGATTATGGGAGTTAATTCCTAGCTTACGATAGAGTTGTAACCTGAAGTTGCTCGTGACTTTTTATCCCTTGAGCAAGGAGTTTTCCACGGTAAAATCATGCCTTCTTTACTTACTGCATTGCATAAGGGAACTGGTACTCAACCAGGTCCCTCCATTTTCTGTGTGGTAGATGCACAGCCTTCAACAAGAAGTAAGAGAAACATGAAAGCAGTTAGACTGGCACAAAATAGAGTAAAAATAAAAAGCCCAAATAGGTAATATAGATACATAGCATAGTAGCCAAAAAAGAGAATGCATAAAGGATAAATTGTCATTATTGCTAGAACATTTTCAACCCGAAACAGAAAACAGGAAGTCGGATTCAAAGCGGCTCAGGAAGATGAATTTGATATGATCAAGCTACAGAGCTTTGGGCTTCCGTGTATTTTGGGCCAGAGCTTTGAGTAGATTGTTCATTCGTTCACTGTTGACTCTCTGGTCCTTTATCATCAGCTCATCCACCTTTAATGACAACCTCTCATTTTCTAACTTTAGCCTCTCAATTTCCAATTTTGCAGCTTTCAGAGTCAGCCTGAGAACTAACTTCTTTCTCTTTTTCAGATAGCAGAATTTGAAGGACAACATTCTCAGCCTTTACCCTTTGCAGTTCAAAGAATAGTGATTCTTGGGCTTCAAGCACTTTTGAGATTATGGAGACACTTCCCACACCACTTTTCTTAGGTATCCACTCACACTCTTCCAGGTCCTAGGGAAAACATATGCTTCTTAGTGTCAGTAGTAGCGTTGACTGTCCTAACTTTGAAGTGACCAAATACTCTGGTCAGAAGAAAACCATATGGGAGCCCATATTGACCCCTTAGTCCCTCTCCACCTTGATGATATGCTCAATCATAGTAGCAGGAAGGTTGATAGGTTGGTAGTTCGTCAGTGCCTCCATGATGACCGGATCTTTGATAGAGGTCTTAGTGCGACCCTCTTTCTTTGAAGCAGAACTTTGTTCACCATTTCAAACATAAGCTGAAACTCTCCTTTCAGCTCTTTCTTCAAAAGTCTAGCCCTTGACCCGGCATCTCTTACCCTATTCTTCACTATCATAACCTTGAAATCTCTTGAAGCCTCTGCCTTTCCATTTATAGTTCTCAACCCTTTAGTGGGAACTTTCAAAATTTCTCCTAATATTTTTTCTTCTAACACAAATTTAGTCCCATTAACTGATGCAATGAGAGTACTGAGATCATCAGAGTAGCAGAGATTTGCATAGAATTCAGAGACCTATTCCTCATACACAATCGGTACAGGTGGAGCAAAGAGATGACTCCATCCCTGAAATTCAGCAATTTCAGTCAGTTCTTTCATTCCAGATTATTCTGCAACTTCAGGGTCAAACACCCTTCCCAACAATACCTTTTGTTTCCCTAGAGATTCTCTTTTCTCAATTTCACTTTGATCGACAACTTTACTCACCCTTTGCTCGTTTAAGGAATCAGATGCCTGAATCATCTCACTTTTCTTCTCTTTGAAGGGTTTGATTCATTTGTTGACCTATCATTCTTAACTAGTGTGACCTTTGACTTTTTGTTCCTCTTCTTTTCCTTCTTCTTAACAATTTCCCTCATAAATGAGACATCTTTCTCTTTTGATTCTTCCTCTTTATAATTTCCTTTGGCAACGTCAGTCTCTATATCTACTAACTCTCTTTCATAAATCAATCTACTCTTCATCTAAGAACCCCTAGCTCTTTTCCTGCCGTTGGCTTTACTTGCTTGAAGAGTTGTTTCAAGGGCTGTCTTTGCTGCATGCTTACTCTGCCTGGTTCTTGGTGTGGTTCGAAAAATGGTAGTTCTGATCGAGGATTTAGATCTTTTGGTTTTTTTGGACTTTGATCTTTTCTTTATTTGAAAGACAAGAGGTATCTCATCTTCATCAGACCCATCCGCATACGCACGTTGACCATGATCCTTCTCTTGTGACATCTCAGTAAGAGGTATGACATCATGAAGTACAGGCTTAAGACTTAGGATCAGGTCTAGGTTTCTCCCCGATGACCCCGGTGCCTCATCCCACACAGGAGCTGTTATAGGTCCAGTATCAAGGGTTCCTCGTGAAGAGGAAACTGGTCTCTCATTTGTTTCTGGTGAGGACCTCATATTTTCTAACTTACTCATGGTACTCATGGTCTGAGCAAGTTCTTCCATAAGAGCAAAGATCACCACTTATCCTACAAAAACATCCCTGACCGATCCCAGAAATAGTACCATCTACTTTTATGGGAGACTCATCCATTGATTTCTCTGCTCCTTTAGCCAGTTTAACAGAAGAAGAGTTACCGTTTTGCACTTTTTTTTTGTCAATCTGAGTGGTTTGTTCCTTTTTGTCATTCGTGACTTTTCTTTCAACAGACCCTAAAGAGACTAGGTCCTCTTTAGCTTGATTTAAATTCTACAGACCCTAAAGAGACTAGGTCCTCTTTAGCTTGATTTAAATTCTTTGTGTTCTCAAAGGGTTGACTAGTAACTTCTATACCATTTTCCTATTCTTCTATTTTGTCAATCGTTCAAAAGTACTTAGACACTGATACTGTATACCCACTGCTGATAGAATCGGGTTTTTCAATTTGGACAAAGGTGACTGAAGAGGGTATAGTTTTTCTGCGAGTTTGACTGGAGAAAGAGGATTTTGGAGAGAGCATGGGTTGGTTTGATTAAGGATTTTGAGTGGTGAGTCCTTCACTTGACATAGTCGATGGTTTGATTTAAGAAGGAATGGGAAGAGTTTTAAGAGAGTGAGAGAGATCAGGTTTGCAATTGAAGAGGAAAGGTGAGAGAATATGCATGGATTTTCAATTTCAATTGAGGAGAAGGGGAATGCAATCGAGGGTTTTTGAGAAAGAATAGAGATGAATGGGTCGGGTCGATATAGAGAAGATGTAGCGTTTTTTGGGGAGGATTATCAAAAAGCTGACTTGGCACTTAATGACATTTTTCAATTTTGTGCAAATGCTGAAAAGGCTGCTAACCTGGGCTACTGAGACCAGGTCTCTGAGATTATTTTGGCCAAGACTCTGAGATGTGCCATGTCACTAATGCTTGCGTGTACTGAGACATCCATGCATGTATACCTGTAACAAAGATAGAAGTGAGTTAGATATCGCTGAAAGAAACTTTTTACAGGATTGTACCACTCCTCTTGACTTAGCCATCTTCAAAGAACGCCATTTCTGCATTCTTTCTTGTTGCTTCTTCAACCTGTTACCTCAGATCTATAATGCACACCACCATATGATCTCTCTTTTTCTTAGAACTATCGAGTTTTATATATAATGGGAGCATATGGGGTGAGAAGTGACCACTCTTCAATTTATACCTAAAGTATGGGCCAACTCACAGCTGTACTTGTGTGCAAAGAATTGGCTCGTCTTTACAGTTATCTCTACCGACAGTGCAAGCTGCACAGAGAGCAGGTTATAGGCCAAGTCTCTTATCTGGTTCTGAAGCAATTTGACAATCATCAAAACACAAATGCATTCGGAACTATCACCCACAGTTTCAGAGGTCACGTTATGATGGGTTTTTTATTTCGAATTAGGTCAGAGTTCAAGGGCTTTGGGTTTTCAAAATTGGAGCTATTCAGCGCTGATGAAGGTGCCTCCTACGCAATGCAGTCACTATGGTAGGGCCCAATCTGAGTGGTGTCATCAGGGCGTTAATGTATGCTATACGTATGAAGACCCCAATCACTATATGCGAGATTGTCCGATGAGGGTCAGAGGCTGTATGGCTCAGCTAACCGGATTATTGGCAGCCTTGTCATCTTCAGTACATCCCCGAGAGTAAGCCTGTTAACCGGTTCAAACCTGACCGGACCGGTAACCGGTTAACAAACCGGCCTGTTTTCGGTTAAAAACCAGTTCCGATTTACCGGTTAAAAAAATGAAACCGGACCGGTCCGGTTCGAACATGTCCAATATATATATATACATATATATGGTTAAGTTATATGTATACTTATAACTTATATATTATAACTTAAGTTATTTATAGCTTAATTTTTTTTATAAGTTTATAAATTCGTATTTTATAAATTAAGTATATTTATATTATAAGTATATTCTTAGTATATTTTAGTTATTTTTCAAGCATATAACTTTCTAGTTTTTAATTTAAGTAGATGTATATTATAAGTATATTCTTAGTATATTTTAGGTATATTCCTAACTTAATATAAGTAAACAAAGCTCAATGAGCCATATATTTTATTCATTCTCGGATAACATTTATTTGCAAGTTGTAGTTTTTTTTAACTTGCAAATAATACATGAGTTGCAAAGAAATAGTAGAATAATAAAATCATCAATTGTTAATCATTTGGTTTATTTCTCCCATATCATATTCGGCCATGGAGATATCTTCAAAGTCTTCCATTTGGTCCGCTCCACTTGCTATCAAATATTCAATCTCTTCCTCTTCACCTTCCACTGCTTCTAAGTTTGGGTTGCGTCGCTCCGATCTAATCCAATCGCGAATGCACACTAGTACTTGCAAGCTAGATCCGGAAAATGAGTGTCTATGGTCTCCAATTTATTGTCTTCCTTGGCTAAATGCACTCTCCGAAGCCACGGTTGATATTTGAACCGTAAGGATATCTCGAGACATTCTTGAAAGTATCGGATAACTTGCTTGTATTTCTTCCACCATGCTAAGACGTCCAAATCATCTAATTCCTTGATATCCACATTTGGCTGCATCAAATAAAAGCGATATTCATCAAAGTTTGCATTATGAGAAGGAGTTGGATGTGAATGTAAAACTTTTAAATGCGACAAACCCGACAAGCCCTTTTTGCTACTTTGAGAAGTAATAGGGCGTGGAGCAACGGGTGTAGCATTTTCTTTCAAATTAGAATAATGACTAAAAAAATTTCCAAACTCGGCATCAATCGCAAACTCGGCGTCAGCTAAAGATGGTTCAACTCCCTCTTCAATTTCTAAAAATGTATAAATTTGACCAACCAATGCTCTAGTATAAGACATTTTTAAACAAGGATTTAAAAGAGAACCCAATATAAATAAAGTTGGGATGGAAAAAAAATACTTCTTAAATTTTGTTGTCATATTAAAAATAGCCGCTTGATAACCGAATTTATTTTTATACTCTTGTAAAACTCTAGCTATTTCCACTAAGTAGACTAAAATTCTGGTTACCGTGGGATAGAATTGTTTAGAAAAAGCAAGCATTGCATTATAAAAAAAAATTTAAGAGTTCAACACATTCCTTAACATCTTCCCAATCCGTAAAATTTAACCAATCATCATTATTAATATTATATTTGTTATGAACTTGTTGTATGGGAATCCTATTCTCATATGCTTGTTGTAGCATAATGTAAGTGTAGTTCCACCTAGTCTCAATTTCTACTTGAATTTTCCTAGGTCTAAGGTTATTTTCCACACAAGAATTCTTAAAATCTCTAAGTCTTCCCCTATTAGCATTGCAAAAAAGAAACGCAACCGCATCTCTAACTTTTTAAATAGAATCTTCAAAACACACAAGACCATCTTTAACAATAAAGTTTAAAATGTGACAACTACATCTCACATGAAAAATATTTTTTAGCGGAGGGTTTAATTCCCTTTTTAAAAGACCAACCGCCTTTGTATTATTAGAAGCATTATCTAAAGCATTATTAGAATTCCACCTAGTCGGTACATCTTGACGCAGTTTCCCTTTCAACTTTATGCCAAGGTTCTTGATACACTCGACAAACTTGATAATCCTTGACTCGGAACCTTTAACATACTTTAAACTTTCTCTAACGTTAAATATGGCGAGCTCAATTATTTTCAAACCTGTGTTGACTACCAAATTTAAAATGTGGTTTGCACATCGAATATGCACAAATTTTCCATTGGAAAGTAAAGAATCTAGTAACTTAAAATGTTAAATCAATCTATCTACAACACCTTCATTATATCGTGCATTATCTAACGTTATAGAAAATATCTTCTTCTCAATTCCCCATTCTTTAAGCATATTGATCAATTTTGGACCTATAATGGCACCAGTATTGTCACGCCCCGAACCATGGCCTGGGCGAAACACGGCACTCGGTGCCTTACTGCATGTGACCGAGCGAACCACATGGCTTGCTGAATCATCATGAGGCATAACATGAGCGGAATATAACGTGAATGCATGATGAGCCTTTATAAAACGTAGTAAGTCATAATACTTAATAAAAATACTTGTTTAAACATGAGTGCGGAAATAACATGAATGAGCCAAAATGGCTATACGACTCCGAATGTCTAACATAACATAACTGACTTGTCTAGTCTATGAAACCTCTATCATGAGTCTGACTGGAAAACATACTTACTGGGACAAGGCCCCCAGCATACCTTAGATGCATAGCTAATCATAAAATAAAGAGTTGACTAAACCCCGAATTAGATGGGACTCACCAATAAGCCGATATGAATGTTGTCCTCATCGAGCGCATGCATCGTCCTGTAAATCAGCACTCGCATCGTGAAATGCAGGCCCCCGGGCAGATAAAAGGGGCGTCAGCATATCGAATGTACTGGTATGTAAAGAAACTGGATGAAATAACATGGGACATGAAATAACATGATAAGAATCCGAAATCGAAAACCCGGACATGAACATGAGCATACGAGTATATATATATATATACATATATATATATATATATATATATATAACATAAGTAAAACATGATAAGTAGGGAGAGCATTTCATAAACCGATCATGTGATATCACCACGTGGGTACGTGGAGTCTGGTACCTCGCCGGACCAGCAAAGCCCCCATACCTTGCCAGGGTATAAGGTGGTAACGTGCCTGATGGATCCATTCAGTGTAAATTAAGGAATCGTCCTAACTGGGGGGAGCGATCCTTGTTCTACGGTGGCTACGTAGTTTCAGGCTATCTGAGCCTACTCGGTAATTCGTGCAACTCCCAAAAACATGAATATAATTGGCTAAGAAGCCCATGATTTTCGTGAATTAACTTGTACTTGTCTTGTAATCATGATTTCACGAAATAACTTGTAAACATGGTTTTATGAAATAACTTGTAAACGTGGTTTCATGAAATAACGTGTAAGCATGGTTTCATGAAATAACTTGTAAATATGATTTCATGAAGTAACTTGTATTTCGCATGTATGTATCTTGTATCATAGCATGAAAGTAATTATATAATATAGTTGCATGAAAACTTGTAGACATGTAGGATATTCATGAAATAAGCATTTTTATTTAAAAACATGCATGCAAGAACCCATGGAACACAAGATATGGGTTTTCATGGATTACGGACTGATTCTCAATAATCATATGGAGTTATTAAGAACACAATGATAGAATAATAGCAATTCATACATAATATAATCATGGACATGGACCTAGGGTTGTCATAAACATGGTATAGAAACCCTAGTTTTCGTAAAGATTCATACTTTATGGATTAAGAGGCATGGGGAAGAACAATGATGTTCCCACACGTAGATAGTAACCCTACATACCTTAGTCGCTCCAAAACTTGAATTAAAGACTTGAGCTTTGAAGAAGATTTCCAAAATCTTGAATTCTTGAACCTTGAGATGGGTTTTCTTGAAAACCCTAGTTTAGGAATGATGATTTCTTATTTATATTACAAGGATATGTATTAGAATTGACTTGGAATAATTAGAGTAGGCTTACCTTGGAGTTCTTGATGATGGAAGAGGGTAGGAGGTCGTTCTAGGGCTTGAAGGAACGAAAAATAATGATTTGAACTGATATGGACGAATATATATTGTTCTGCAAAATTGAATTTTATGTCCAGCAAAATACTAGCCATATTTTGAAAGACGGGCCGTATTTTGAAATACGGTCCGTATTCCGTATGGACTGCACTGTGTCTCTTCAGTAAAATAGCCATAACTCTTTGCACTGATGTCCGTTTGACCCCCATAATATACCGTTGGAAAGGTATTTCAAAGCTCTACAACTTTCATCAAGGAAGTTTTCCCAAATTCCAAAATCATTTTGAAATACGGGCCATATTTTGAAATACAGTCCGTTTTTAACAATGTAGCCTCCAAATGCCAAATTCCAGAATGCTCAGAAATCTTTGGTACCAGTTTACGACTTAAAATACGGGCCATATACTGAAATATGGTCATTGTTCATGGGCGTAAACCACCATCTTATAACTGAAGAGGAAATTTCCAATTCCCACATTCTTTATCAGGTTTTCTAAGTCTGGGATCATGGTCAAAGCTTAGGTTAAAGGTACGGGGTGTTACAAGTATAGGGAGGAGGAACATGACGAAATATCAAAACTTTCTTTTACAAAACCCAATCTATATCAACATAATGAGCATTAACACACATATAACCATTTTGGATGAGTGAACTCCATAAATCAGTTGTCAAGCATATCCTACTTGGAATAAGTGCAAGTTCAATCGTGATTATTTTTTTTTTTATTTTGATACAACTTACTAACGTCGGCTCTTGCAGTATTTCTTGAAAAGGTCTAAACAGTGGGATTCAAAAATTGGTGCAACTCCCTAATCCCTTCATGCTCCACAAAACAAAATGGGTAGTTGAGTCTAACTATAGCCTTTTTTATCTTATCACGATATTGTTCGTGATTTATTGGCACAACTTGAGATGCTACATCTTTTAGGTGTTTAGCTCGATGGCGAATTAAATTTGTAGTTCCCGAAGTTGAGTCAGCCATAAAAACATCTCCATAATTTTTGCATTTTGCCCTTAATCTATTATCTGCATTACTATCTTTTGGCAACTTCTCATAACCCTCCCACGGTGTAGATTTATTTTTTCGTCGTTTTGATGAACTTGAAAAGCTCTCTTGAGTCACTTCATTACACACTTCAGTATGATTCATAAGACTTCCTACAAAAATGAAAGAAACTATTAGCATATACAAAACAAAAAATTGCAGACTTTACAAAGAAAGGAACGAAAGCAAGAAGCAGAAACACATAATGGTGTTTTAGAATGATTTATTGCTTTGTGTATATTGTATGCTAACAACTGAGTAAGTATACTACTATAATAACCAAAAAAAGATGACATATTCCAAGTATACTGCTATAATAACATATTCCAGAGATACATAAATCAAGAACTAATGCAATTCACTTCCGCAAGAACCAACTTTGACAATGATTTTCCAAAGACCCACAAAAAAATAGCAGCAACCCACAAATGATTCCCAAAAAAAAAAAAAAAAATAAGATTAACACTGGAAAAAAGAAAAAGAAAAATAGAACCCAAGAGAAAATCAGAAGTGAAAATGATATGCCTTTTGTCATCTTTATGTCTCAAATACACTCATGATTTATCATATAAATATGCAAATATATGCATGTTGACATTTCTTTGTTTCTCTAAAAAAAAAAATTAAATTCTAACCTGGGTATGTTGAAATTTCACCAAGAGGAAGATGAATAAAATGTGGGGGAGAGAGAAAGAGGAAGATGAATAAAGTGTGGAAGGGAAGTCTGAAATGACTAAATAATTTAGGGGTTTTCAAAAGTTGGATTTGGGCCATATTTCGGCCCAATATTGGGCAGAAATGACAATCAATTGAAAAATGGGTTCTGATGGATGGGCTAAAAATCAACCCGTTGCTAATTATTTTGTGCCCAACCCATAAAATTTTGGGCGGGTTGGGCGGGCCATCACGTTTTGGGTCAGAATTGACACCCCTAGACTTTACTTGGGAGAAATTCCGAGTGTGTCTTGGTCCGGTAATAAAGTGAGTTGAACACTTATACGGATTTTGAAACAAAAAAAAACCCCTTTTTAATGGGACATTTTGCAGGAATTTTTGAATTTTATATGATAAAGAATGACATATTGCGATAAAGTAAACACCTTTAAGCAAGTAATTACAATAATCACACACTGAAGCTCGTAGGTCAACCGTATTATATGGATCCTTAATACTAGGGTGCTTAAAACCTTCCCTAGGAGATCACCAGAACCCTTACCTCGAACTATGGTCTAAAAGGATTTTTCTTTGGTTTTGATAAATCCTTTTAACCTAATTTTCCTTAAATAAATTAGGTGGCGACTCTAAAAATACTAAAATTCATTTAGAGCACCAACAACCTCTTAGTAGCTTTTATGCACCCGCGTAAAAGTGAACTGTAACAAGTCTTCCTTTCTTTTTTAAATCATGTGCCTAATCAAATGGTGCGGACATAAATTGGGATGGAGGGAGTATCATTTACTTGAGATTTTTCCGCTCTTTAAGTACACTTTATGTTTCTTCTCATGTGTTTTGTACTTTTGTGGGAGTGTGAAGTCAATGTACCAAGAACGAGCAAAAATCGCCCAAAAGAAGCTGAAAAGAATAGTATGCCACCACAAAATTGAAAATGCGGACCGCATATCGGAAAGCAAAGATCATTTAATCAAGTTGGGTGAATTCCAAAATGCGGACCACAAACCACAAGATACGGCCGAAAATCACAAAGCAAACTGAAACGAAAATTCCAAATTTTGGTAATTTAAAATGCGGAAGCAATAAGTGGCTGCAAATGCCAATATGCGGACCGCACTGAGGATGGAACTGAAGATCTGAAGAAGACCAAACTTGATCCTCCGAAACAACAAAGAAATATGCCGATTGGTATATGACCGCAGAAGGGCCGACAGGGGCATTTTTATCCAATTTTTGGTGCACGAATTTGTGGGGTTATAAATAGTGTTATATTACTTCTTCTCTCAATTATTTCAATTTGATTATACACTTTCTTATTTTCATATAATTGTATTCATTACATTCACATTATCAAATGAATAACAAGATTTGGGTTTACTATGCTGTTGGTGACCCCAATTTCAATAATTTGACTGATCAACCTAATAAACGAAACTTAGGCTAAACAATTATTATAAAAAATCAGAATAAGGAAGATAAACATAATATTACAGACTAAATATTATATCTAAAAAACCAAACATGGAAGAAGGTTTCTGAAGTTATTCCTAAAAAAATTCTATACAAAAGAAGAAGGATCCTGTTCACTTTCTTCTTTCTCTCCCACTGATTTCATTCGCATCAGATGGCGTAAAAAAGAAGGACAATCTTCATAAATAGCACTATTTATGCCCCTAATAACAAATTATGATGATATTATTAAGTTTTCAAAATATAGCGACGGTTCTTTTTTTTAAAAACATATCATACATACACACGTACACTAGTGATGATATTTACATACAATCATACATACATACATATACTAGTTGTCGTACATACATACATACACTGACCGTCATACAGTAAAAGTCTGCTATAAAATGAAAAATTTAGCCATTTTTAATAATAGTTTAAAAGTATTACTATAGGATTAAATCGTTATATCACGAAGCGATGATTTCGTTCGCTTTCGGATCACGTAAAAAAAGAAAGGAATTTCATAAGTAGCACTACGTGTCATGACCCAAACAGCTGTGAGTGGCACCCACACAAATCCCCTAGTGGGTGAAGCATCTACTTAACCATCTATCCAAAAGATTACCACATTACTTAGCCAATTTAAAACATTCAAGGATATAACAGATATAAAAATCTCCAAATGTCTAGTCATGCCATAAATAAATAAAATGTGCAGAAGTCTAACTATTAAAACCCCAAAATTCGAAAGTCATCGTACAAGAACTCTAAAATATAACTGTCTAAAGAATGAATAGTTATCTGAACTAAACATAAATGTCTGAAATAAAATAGATCTAAAATAAAAAAAGATCTTCGTGCGGCTCGGCATGGATAAGAGCTCACCCTCGAATCAGTTTCGAACTCGGCCTCACCCTAAATACGAGGTCTCGTAGATGTCTTTGATCACAATCGCACTCAAAAGAATGCAAAGAAGGCGATTCGCAGACAAGCACTATATACTGGTAGATATCATAGGCCGACTAAGATTAGTATCATGCATACAATCACAAAATCAATAAAATAGACAGATAGGCACAACAACACAAAAATCTCAGGAACTATCAATACGAATCATCCAACATCGAAATATCAGCCAACACAGGAATAAGGTAAATCCACACAAGTAGATATCAATAAGAGAAACTCAAACCATGTAATCACAAAACACAATCGTAAATCATGAATTATCTCTACTCTGTCAAATATCCGTACACACATGTTAAATGGTAGTGTTTGACCCATTAGCCATGACTTGCAGAGGACTCATGCTGTCTATGTACCACCCGCTCCGAAACTGACCTCGGATTACGAGCCCATAACTAGGCCACGTCCTCACCCCTGTCAAATGTGCCTTTTCATATTCATAATATCTTTCTCATCACAATGTATTTCTGTTCCACGAATAACTAGGAAGGGGAACAATCAATAAATCAATATCAAGGCACACAAGTCACCATGTCACAAGCCATATCAAGACTTAACAATCAATAACATGAATAAGGGAATCCTCCAAGTCAGTGAGAAGAGTATTTATGAACTCCTTCCTTATCATTTCATACCAGTTCATCACATAATTAATTAATCAATCAATATCAAGCTGTAGGAATTATCAACCACACTTTATGTCTGAAGCCCTAATCATGATTCTCCTATCAATTTCGTAACACATACAATTAATTAATCAAAGTCTTACTCAAGTAGACCGTAACCTACCTCAAAGCAGAACTGGGACAATGCAATCACTCCACGATAGCTTTCCCCTTTCGCAAAGCTTCTAAACGTTCAAAGTCTAGAAATATAGAGCTACATGTGTATTCAAATTATCTACTCTAACAATACAACAACTTGGGGAAAAGAACCCAACTAATTCTACCCTTTTCAAATGGGTGAACTATCATTAAGTGTGAATTCATCATAATATAAACCACAATAATCATATTCTATCCATTCATGGGTTTCTAATCGTTCCAACCCTTTTATAAGTAGTTTTTATGCCAAAGTTATCATCTTTATTAAACCCTATGTCTCATTCAACAAGTTCCATCATTAATAGACAAGTTCTCACCCTAGGAAGTGCTAATCTATACTCCTAGATGATTAGACAGTAATAAAATCCATAACCCATTCACAAATCAAGGGTTTCTTAAGTTCTAAGGTTTTATCCCTTTCATTTACCAATAACGGACCTTTAACTAATCTCAGAATCTAACATTATGATGGAATTGAAAAAGTCAAGGGTTGAGACTTAACCTTCAAGAGTACTCTAGCCCTAGCCTTAGAATTTCGCCACAGGAGTTGTTGGAAACTATTTTGGAGTTGTGTGGGAAATGGGTTTGGAATAAAGAATATAAAACACGAGTTCTGCCTCCCGTCGACCGCTGCAGCGATCTCGCTATAGCAGAAAAGCTCCCGTTATGGCAGACCTCATTAAAATCCCACCTCCCCGCGGCGGCGACCCTCTACTCGCTACAAAGGACCCGCTACAGCGGTCCATCCCCCGCTGCAGCGGTCTATTTTGACCAGTAGCTCGGGTTTTTCCACTAGTTTCCACCCAAACATCCTAACACTAATCTGAAGCCCTACAGACACAAACAAAATATGCACATACATATAAAAACACACTACGGACTCACCCGCAGCCTCGAAATTCCCAGAAGAGGTCTAGTTTTCTGAGTCACCCTCCATAACGACCTAGCGGGTCGTTACATCAGATATCAATTAAACAACCATTCATCCCCGAACGAACAAAAAGAAGGAACAAGGGGAAAGTGTGTGTGTGTGTGTGTGTGTGTGTGGGTGTGATAATTCTTTAGCATATCGTGTGTGTGTGTGTGTGTGTGTGAAAGGATAATCGTCTCTCAAGTAGCTTCCTTAACGGGACGGTTCTTCCACTGAACCTTCACTGACGCTATTTCCTTTGACCTTAACTTGTGAACCTCTCTATCTAGTATAGCAATAGGCCTTTCCTCATAGGACAGATTCTCATCCAATAAGATAGAATCCCAACGAATGATAAACGAACCATCACCATGATATCTCTTCAACATAGAGACATGGAACACTGGATGAATGCCTGACAAACCTAGGGACAAGGCCAACTCATAGGCTACATCCCCCACATAATTGAGAATCTCAAACGGACCAATGAATCTAACCTAAGCTTACCTTTATTCCCAAACCTCATTATACCCTTCATGGGTGAGACCTTCAACAAGACTTGTTCTCTAACCATGAACTCGAGATATTGGACCTTTCAATCCGCATACTCCATATGTCTACTCTGAGCAGCTAAGAGCTTTTCCTGAATCACCTTGACTTTATCTAGTGACTCCCTCAAAAGATCTGTACCCCATGGCCTTACCTCAAAAGCATCAAACCATCCAATAGGAGACCTACATATCCTCCCATAAAAAGCCTCGAACGGGGCCATATCAATGCTCGAGTGATAACTATTATTACATGCAAACTCAACCAATGGTAAGAACGGATCCCAATGGCCGCAGAAGTCAATCACACAAGCTCTAAGCATATCCTCTAGGACCTCGATAGTCCGCTCCGACTGACCATCTGTCTGAGGGTGGAAAGCTGTACTAAGGTCCAATTTAATACCCAACTCCAAATGCAAATTCTTCTAAAATCGAGTTGTAAACATCGTGCCTCTATCAGATATGATGAAATAGGAACCCCATGCAGACGAACAATCTCCTAAATATAAATCTGGGCTAACTTCTGGGCGGTATGGGTAATCTGAACCGGTATGAAATGAGCAGACTTAGTCAATCTATCAATAATGACCCAAATTGAATCAAACTTACCCAACGTCTTCGGAAGACCAACCACAAAGTCCATCGCTATCCTCTCCTACTTCCACTCTGGAATGAGTATCCTCTGAAGTGTACCCCCGGGTCTCTAGTGCTCATACTTTACCAGCTGGCAATTCAAACACTGTGCAACGAACTCAACAATATCGCGCTTCATATTAGCCCACCAAAGAGTGCTGCCTCAAGTTATGGTACATCTTGGTAGCACCAGGATGAATGGAATATCTAGAACTGTGAGCCTCTACTAAGATAGTCTTAATCAGATCATCAACACGAGGAACACAAACACGCCCTTTGACTCTCAAGACCCTCCCCCCCCCCCCAATTATCAATCACGGCCTCCTTAGCCTAACCACGTAAGACTTTATCGTGAATCTTACACAAACCCGCATCCTCGAACTGTCTAGCCATAATCGGCTTCAGAAACGATAATCTTGCCTTAATACAAGCCAATACTCTGCCCGAACCAGACACATCTAGCTTCATGAAACTGTTAGCCAGAGTCTGGACCTCCTTGGCCAACGGACGCTCTGACGCAATCAAACAAGCCAAAGTTCCCATACTAGCCAATTTCCTGCTCAAGGCATCTGCCACCACATTTTCCTTGCTAGGATGATATAAGATAGTAATATCGTAATCCTTAAGCAACTCCATCAATCTTCGCTGCAAATAATTAAGATCTCCCTAAGTAAACACATGCTAAAGACTGCGATAATCAATAAATACCTCGCAACGGGCACCATAGAGGTAGTGCCTCCAAATCTTCAACGCAAACACCACAGCTACCAACTCCAAATCATAAGTAGAATAGTTCTTCTCATGAATCTTCAGCTGTTTGGAAGCATACGCAATCAGCTTCTTTTCCTGCGTCAAAACAATACCCAAATCAGAACGAGAAGCGTCACAATAAACCACAAAATCCTTGCCCTCCACGGGCAAGGATAGAATAAGATTTGTAGTCAATAAGATCTTGAGCTTTTGGAAGCTTTCCTCACACTCGTCGGACCACTGAAAAGGTACCTCTTTTTGAGTCAACCGGGTCAAATGCGAAGCAATAAAAGCAAACCCTTTCACGAACCGATGGTATAACTGGCCAAACCCACGAAACTGCGGATCTCTGTCACGGAATGGGCCTGGCCCAATCCCTCACTGCCTCAATTTTCTTCGGATCCACCATAATCTCCTCTTTCAAAACCACATGCCCCAAGAAAGACACAAAGATGCAAGCAAAAACTCACACTTAGAGAACTTGGCGTACAACTCCTTGTCACTCAACAACCCAAGGACGACTCCCAAGTGTTTTTCACGATCTTCCTTAAGTGTTTTTCATGAACTTCCTTACTCTTCCAATAAACCAGGATGTCATTAATGAAAAATATCACAAAAAAGTCCAAGTATGGCTTAAAATGTCATTCATCAAATCCATGAAAGCAGCTGGGGCGTTAGTAAGCTCGAAAGACGTAACCAGAAACTCATAATGCCCATACCTGTTCTGGAAAGCAGTCCTAGGAATATCCTCTGCCCTAATTTTCAACTGATGATACCCCGACCTCAAGTCAATTTTTGAAAACACAGAAGTCGCTGTAGCCGGTCAAATAAATCATCAATACGAGGGATAGGGTATTTATTTCGGATGGTGACTTTATTTAAGTAGCGGTAATCAGTGCACATCTGCATAGTCCCATCTTTCTTTTACACAAATAGAACAGGAGCACCCCAAGGGGAGACACTTGGATGGATGAAACGCTTACTAAGAAGGCCCTGAAGTTGTTCTTTTAATTCCCTCAACTCTGTTGGTGCCATTCGATAGAGAGGGTCCCTGGCTCTAAGTCAATGCAAAAATAAATGTCCGGTGGCATGCCTAGAAAGTCCACGGGAAACACCTCTGCAAACTCATGTACCACAGAGACTGACTCAAGAGATGGACCGTCAACACTGGTATCACGAATATGTGTCAAATAAGCCAAACACTCCCTGTCCACTAGCTTTATTGCACGAATAAAGGAAATTATTTTCTTTGAGAAGGGACTAAGGTTACCCTTCCACTCAAGTCTAGGCACTCGGGTATAGCTAAGGTGACTATCTTGGCATGACAGTCTAGAATTGCATGATAAGGAGCTAGCCAACTAATACCCAAGATGACATCAAAATCTACCATGTCTAAGATTACTAAGTCAACCCAGGTGCCATACCCCATAAGTGTGATAGTACAAGATCGAAAAACTCTATCTACAACCACAGAATCTCCAACTGGAGTAGATACATGTATAGGGGCATCAAGTAAATCACAGACCATATCAAGACCCATAGAGAAATATGTAGACACGTAAGAAAATGTAGAACCCGGGTCAAACAATACAGAAGCCATCCAGTGACAGAGATGTTACTTGTAATAACGGCATCTGAGCCATCAGCCTCTGTCCTACCAGGAAAGGCATAATAATGAACCCGTCCGCCGATATCCTACGAACCATTACGATCAACTAGCCCTGTCTGTGCTCCGCCCCTACCGGGCTGATGACCACCTCTACCATACTGAAACCCGCCTCTGTTAGGCTGGTTGCCACCTCTACCTACCGTGTGACCGCTACTGCTATACCCTGTAATTCATATGCTGAGTTTCGCTGTAAGATAGCCAACGTGAAGTTAGTAAGTGAGGATGTTGTCAAGGTTATAAAAGATTCTATATGGTTATTCCACATGTGCGGGAGTTTAAGCGGTGTACAGCAAGTATCGAAAGTTGGGAGGCGAAATAAACCAGAAAAATCTGAGTTCTGCAGCAGAGTAATTCGACGGTCAAGTCTACGGACCGTTGACTAGTCGACGGATCGTCAACCTTCCCGTCGAAAAACTCTGAGAGATTCAGAGGCTTCTGTAAGTCTACGGTAGCGAGTCGACGAACCGTAGACATGTCGACGGACCGTCGACCCGACCGTCGAACCGCATTATTCTCTCGCTCCTATAAATAAAAGGACCACGACTTGAATCATTATTTTTCATCAAAAATCAGACTTTTCTAGATCCTTCAAGTCCTTTCTACACTCTCCACTCATCCATACACTTTTTAAGCCAAATTAAGTGGAAATCAAGCCTTAAAAACCCTAAGCTAACTTATAGATGATGATAATCCTTACCCTTAGTTGAGTCTATGGTGGTTTTGGTTTGAAACAAGATTGGGGAAGTTAGGGTTCTTCAAGATTGAGGTATGATCTCTCTTTATTCCTTATACTAAGTTGATTTGGAGATTAGTAGGTCATAAAAGTGAGGAAAATTGTGGTAGTAAAGGTTATGGGATATTGTGTTATAATTTTTGGTTGTGAATGAAACTTCGAAGGAAGTTTTGGATTGTTTTAGGTGCAAATTTTATATATTTTCGTAAATATGGAATTGTTGATGTTGTTATTGTTGTTAGGAGTTGATTTGGAACTTGGTGGATATTGATAAATAGGGGAAGTGCCGCCCAAATTATGCTAGCCCACTAATTACTTTAGTTCGAACTTATAAGTATTTTCAAGACCTAACTCTAGAAAAACTCCTTTTGAATGTAGATTTGCGAGCTTGGGGAAAGAATGTTAGGTAGTTAAGGAGACACAAAGGTATGTTAAGGTAATAGAATGTATTTTCGAAGAATTGATTGAGTTATTAACCTTTTCTTTCTTAAGGCATGATCTTTTCATTGTAAACCTTCACATGATATCCATAATATCCTTGTTCCTAAAAATGTTAGAAGCTCATGATTCTCAAGGTTCTTATGATGTTGTTGATAAATGCTCTTCATGATGATGATGGTGATTTCATTTCCAAGGATAGCAAAAACTTATAGTTCTTGATATTCTCATGATGTTATTGAGCTTGTTGTATGATTATTGACTTTTACTCATTGTTGTTGATCTCATCTTATGATATTTATTCCTTCAAGGTGACATATAGCGATGATGACGATTCCATAATGATACATCGGAGGCTACCGACCTTATGTGACTCCGATAGATTTATGGCTTTTATTTGGGCTCTCATGTATGCTTTACATATATGTATGTACTTTTCTCACATAACGCCGGGCTATAGTCGGCCTGCGTACACGTAGATGTGCACACAACCTGCAGCGGGTGCATTATGATGATGCCCCGTATGCGAGATGATATGATATATGGATCGGGCTGCACGTTCCGCAAAGACTAACATTTATGGATCGGGTTGTACGTTCCACAACACTAACAGTTATATTATATATGTATGAAAAATGATTTTTTTTAAAAGCTAAGCATGCATGATTTTTGCCTTAAGAGGCAATCATATGTACATGTTATTTCTCCTATCTCATGCTTCTTTCATACTTTATTTGTGTTGTTATTCATACCTTACATACTCAGTACATTACTCGTACTGACGTCCTTTTGTTTATGGACGCTGCGTACATGCCCGTAGGTAGACAGGGAGACAGACCAGACCCGTAGGCAGCTTCATCTGCGTTTGCACAGGAGTGCTCCATTTGTCCTGAAGCTACAATTTAGCCGGTATTAATCTTTTGTGTACATATGGGTAAGGCGAGGTCCTGTCCCGTGATGTTTTGTACTCTTTGTAGAGGCTCGTAGATAGATGTACATAGTTAAGTGTTCAGTAACCTTATTGGTTCATATTGTGTATATCATTTTTGGCAGCCTTGTCGGCTTGTACACATGGCGTAGTTGGTGATGTTTATATAGATGTGTTTTATCTTTGAACTCATACTCTTATAGATTATGTTATTTATGAGTTAGCCATGTGGTCCACCTAGATAAAAATGTGAGAAGCATGTTAAGAGGTGTTCGGTGGGTTAGCTCCGGGGGCCCATCATGGCCCTCCAGTTGGGTCGTGATAGCCAGGCCCAGACTGAGCACGATTTCCACCATAAGATCCTCCCCCTCTACCTGATGCTGGGGCTCTGGGAGCCTGAAACTGAGTACCCTGGCCACCTTGCCTAAGTCTGGGACAATTTCTCTTGAAATGCCCCGTATCACCAAACTCAAAGCATCCGCGGTCTAGCTTCGGACGCTGAACAGAAACAGACGAAGCCGAATACCCACCATCATCTGGAGCTCTGTCTTGCAAACCCCCTGGAAGACCGGAATAGTACTGACTAGCCCCTGATGGGCCCCACCGAAACCCCCGATGGCCGACCTACTGTGCCCCGAATAAAACCGGAAACTCTGGCCCTTAAAGAAAGAGCCACCGTAACCACCACCCTTGTGGGCCTTCTTCTCCGCGTGCTTATGATAACCCTCTTACCGAACTCCCTCGACAATCCTAACATGATCCACCACATCCTGAAAGGAAGCACCTGTTGCTGCAATCTGAAGAGCTGACAACTAAAGATCTATGTTTAGCCCCTTCACAAATCTCCTAACCCTCTCCTCCTCAATAGGTACAAGCTGGAGGGCATAGCGAGACAACAAATGGAAACAAGCCTCATAAGCAGCCACAGACAAATTACGCTACTCAATATTGTTGAACTCATCACGCCTACGGTCCCTCAACGTACTAGGAACATACTTGTCCAACAAACACCTGATAGAACTGAGTCTAAGTTAACGGAGGTGATCCCGCTGGCCTGCACTCTAGAAAAGCCCTCCACCAAAACTTAGCATCACTCAAAAGCTGGAAGGTCACGGACTCAACACCATATTTCTCCACTGCCCCCATCTTATGGAGCCTCTCATAATAGTCCATGATGAACTCGTACGCATCCTCAACTTCAGTGCCGTAGAATTCTGGAGGTTTCATCTGAGTGAACCTCCAAAACAAATTATGCTCATCCCCGGTCAACATCGGACCTCCCATTGGTCTAGAAAATACCTTCAATCCTGGAGGCTCATCCAAACGAGGAGCCACAGCTGCAGCTGCTACACCCCGTACTTCCAGAGAAGTACTTATCAAATTTTAACGTAAGTATGTTGGACTATGGCTAAGTAAAAACAACCTTGGGAATATAAGGAACGGAGCATTATTTAGTATATTCTAGGAGTAAAGGAGGCACATAAAGAGTACCGGGAGGTCCTATAAGGAAAGAAATTGAAGAAGTTGAGTTAGTATGACTTTGGAAGAAGATGAGCGCTACTTTGAACGAAAAAGTATGAACCAACTTGGGGAAAGAATATCTTCTAGCATATGAAGAGTTTTTGAAGAAAATCAACCTGCTAAGCTGAAATTCATGAAGTCTAGTTTCCAACGCAACAAACCACTCGTCGATACAGCATTGGAGTAAAGAGTTATGGATGTTACAAATCTGGCTGATAGGCTAAAGGGTTGGTTAGCGGGAACGAGCCACCACTAGGCGCGAACGCGCGAGGCGGCATCGTACGACCCAGCAAGATCAGCGCGTACTTTCCCAGCGCGATCACGCAGGGTTAATTTTAAGTCGGTTTCCACCGACTTTGGCAAGTATAAAAGGCCATCTTGGTCATTTTTGTGATCATTTACCAACTCTAGAGCATTCTACAATATAGATACGTGTTCCTACAAGTCCATATGATATTTTTGATCATAAAATGTTAAAGTTAGCCATCAACGAGGCTCGGAAAGCTTATAGGGTTTTGTAGTTCTGGTTCTAAACATCAAATATTGACGGGACGAAGGAATCTATTGAAGATAAATAATATTTAAAGCTCTTCTAACCTTGATTGAGGTAAGGATATTCTTTACTACTGATATTATGAATTGTATTATGGGATAAAGCTTCGTAAAGTCAATTGATTGGTTGAGAAATTGGATAAACATCGTGTGGGATGTTTTATTGAGTATATCAAGTATTAATGACGACGTTGTCGATGCTGTTGTTAAATTACTTTTCTTTTTTTTGGGGATTTTGGGTGGGATATA